>NC_081792.1:1027500-1030000 GCF_963082965.1 Carassius carassius
ACCAGAAGTGACTTTTTGGCCAGCAGTAGAGCTACAAGACCGTGATATGTCGAGGTTCTGTCTAACACTCTGCCCCTTTGATAGCTCAGCTGATAGAGCGAAGGACTGTAGGTTGGAGTGTTGGCAATCCTTAGGTCGCTGGTTCGACTCTGGCTCGAAGGAGGTCTTTTTTTGCCACTGTCTAGGGAAGACACGGACATACTTCGGTATTGCCATTCGTCTCACAAGCTCTCCGACAAGCTCACGGATCAGAAGATTCTAGGTTCGACTGCTGGCTGGCTCGCTCTGTGCTTGTTTTTCTCCGGCTTATTTTGTTGTTGTGTTTTTTTTCTCTTCTCCAAAATCCAGAAGAAAAGGCAAATCTTCAGGCATTCTTTTTTTTTTCCAAAAAAAACATATTCTGCACACCCTTTCCGATGTCTAGGGAAGACACGGACATGCTTTGGTATTGCCATTCGTCTCACAAGCACTCCGACAAGCTCGGCGATTAAAGGGGAAATAAACTGCAGGCTGGCAGCAAGTTGATTTTCGAATGAACAATTTCATCGCTACTCTGTAACTGCTTCATTACTTTGAAGGGTGTAATGCCATATTGTTTTGATGTCACGGGTTTGCCATTTTGAAGCCTTATCACTAATTGCCACCTGGACATTGATAATAAATTGTAATCTGCATTAAACTGAATGAGCGAATAATCAGCAACTTTGCGGATAAAAAAATGGTCTCACTTTCATTATTAACCTCACATAATGTCAATTTTGTACCTTGACAGACCGATGATAGGCAGATTTTCATCTAGATAACGGTTGCAATGTGTGTTTTCAGATGCATGACACAAGTATTTTCACCTGGACAAGAGCTTAATTACCAGTTCAAGGTATCAATTCAGCAATCACAGGAATCTGCCCAAAAAAACTGAACCCCCAGTGTGAGTAAAAAAAAGAGATCCCTTGAATGCATACAACACTATATAATTCAGAAAACCGTCCTTTTGGATAATTCTTGTTTTGCCAAATTATTATCACATTGTTACAGTCGCAGACCTAAAGCAACAGGCCACTACAAGATCCTGCGCCCACACTGACCACATGTATGGAAAGTGCGCCACTGGCCAGTTTAAGGTGTCCAAATCCCATATGGTCTAGTGGTTAGGATTCCTGGTTTTCACCCAGGCGGCCCGGGTTCGACTCCCGGTATGGGAACGCATGCTTCTTTTTGCTTCCCTCCTCAAAAATCCAGCACATTTTCCTGGACCAGATGTCGAGGTTCTTTGTAACACTTTGCCCCTTCGATAGCTTAGCTGGTAGAGTGGAGGACTGTAGGTTGGAGTGTTGGCAATCCTTCGGTCGCTGGTTCGACTCCCGCTTGAAGGAGGTCTTTTTTTTCAAGTGCTCACCATTTTTTTTGGTTTGGAGCTGGCTCTCTCGCAGCTGTTAGCAGAGCTTGAATTTGCAGTCCACAATTGGAAGCCAAAAGAGCTTTCCCTGACCGGGAATCGAACCCGGGCCGCGGCGGTGAGAGCGCCGAATCCTAACCACTAGACCACCAGGGAGGGGCTGGTGGGCGGGTGGGCTGGTGGGCTGGTGGGCTGGTGGGCTGACCTCCTGAAAACAAGGTGAGAATAAGCAGACAGCAATGCTTGCCACTTTCACATATAAAACCAACAACTCTGTAGCAATCAGGGGTTTTTACTATTGGTGGGCCAGTGGCGCAATGGATAACGCGTCTGACTACAAATCAGAAGATTCTCGGTTCAAGTCCTGGCTTGCTCGCTCTGTGCTTGTTTTTCTCTGGCTTATTTTGTTGCTGTGTTTTTTTTCTCTTCCCCAAAATCCAGAAGAAAAGGCAAATCTTCAGGCATTCTTCTTTTTTTCCAAAAAAGACTTATTCTGCACAACCTTTAAGATGTCTAGGGAAGACACAGACATGCTTCGGTATTGCCATTCTTCTCACAAGCACTCCGACAAGCTCGGCGATTATAGGGGAAATAAACTGCAGGCTGGCAGCCAGTTGATTTTCGAATGAACAATTTCATCGCTACTCTGTAACTGCTTCATTAATTTGAAGGGTATAATGCCATGTGGTTTTGATGTCATGGGATTGCCATTTTGAAGCCTTATCACTAATTGCCACCTGGACATTTAGAATAAGTTGTAAACTGAGTTAAACTGAAGGAGCGAATAATCAGCAACTTTGCCGATTAAAAATTGGTCTCACTTTCATTGTTACCCTCACAATGTCATTGTTGTACCTTGACAGAGTGACAATAGGCATTTTTCCTCTAGATAACGGTTGCCGTGTGTGTTTTCAAATGGATGGCACAAGTATTTTCACCTGGAAAAGAGCTTAATTACCAGTTCGAGGTATCAATTCAGCAATCACAGGAATCTGCCCAAATAAACTGAACTCCCGGTGTGAGTAAAAAAAACAGAACCCTTGAATGCATACAACACTATATAATTCAGAAAACCGTCCTTTTGGATAATTCTTGTTTTGCCAA
>NC_081792.1:1037500-1135000 GCF_963082965.1 Carassius carassius
CCCTTTGATAGCTCAGCTGATAGAGCGGAGGACTGTAGGTTGGAGTGTTGGCAATCCTTAGGTCGCTGGTTCGACTCTGGCTCGAAGGAGGTCTTTTTTTGCCACTGTCTAGGGAAGACACGGACATGCTTCGGTATTGCCATTCGTCTCACAAGCTCTCCGACAAGCTCACGGATCAGAAGATTCTAGGTTCGACTCCTGGCTGGCTCGCTCTGTGCTTGTTTTTCTCCGGCTTATTTTGTTGTTGTGTTCTTTTTCTCTTCTCCAAAATCCAGAAGAAAAGGCAAATCTTCAGGCATTCTTCTTTTTTTCCAAAAAAGACATATTCTGCACACCCTTTCCAATGTCTAGGGAAGACACGGACATGCTTCGGTATTGCCATTCGTCTCACAAGCACTCCGACAAGCTCGGCGATTAAAGGGGAAATAAACTGCAGGCTGGCAGCAAGTTGATTTTCGAATGAACAATTTCATCGCTACTCTGTAACTGCTTCATTACTTTGAAGGGTGTAATGCCATGTTGTTTTGATGTCACGGGTTTGCCATTTTGAAGCCTTATCACTAATTGCCACCTGGACATTGAGAATAAATTGTAATCTGTATTAAACTGAATGAGCGAATACTCAGCAACTTTGCGGATAAAAAAATTGGTCTCACTTTCATTATTAACCTCACAATATGTCAATTTTGTACCTTGACAGATCGATGATAGGCAGATTTTCATCTAGATAACGGTTGCAATGTGTGTTTTCAGATGCATGACACAAGTATTTTCACCTGGACAAGAGCTTAATTACCAGTCGCAGACCTAAAGCAACAGGCCACTACAAGACCCTGCGCCCACACTGACCACATGTATGGAAAGTGCGCCACTGGCCAGTTTAAGGTGTCCAAATGCCATATGGTCTAGCGGTTCGGATTCCTGGTTTTCACCCAGGCGGCCCGGGTTCGACTCCCGGTGTGGGAACGCATGCTTCTTTTTGCTTCCCTCCTCAAAAATCCAGCACATCTTCCTGCACCAGATGTCGAGTTTCTGTCTAACACTTTGCCCCTTCGATAGCTTAGCTGGTAGAGTGGAGGACTGTAGGTTGGAGTGTTGGCAATCCTTAGGTCGCTGGTTCGAAGGAGGTCTTTTTTTCAAGTGCTCACCATTTTTTTGGTTTGGAGCTGGCTCTCTCACAGCTGTTAGTAGAGCTTGAATTTGCAGTCCACAATTGGAAGCCAAAAGAGCTTTCCCTGACCGGGAATCGAACCCAGCCCGCAGAGGTGGGAGCGCCGAATCCTAACCACTAGACCACCAGGGAGGGGCTGGTTGGCTGATGGGCTGGTGGGCTTACCTCCTAAAAACAAGGTGAGAATAAGCAGACAGCAATGCTTGCCACTTTCACATCTAAAACCATAAACTCTGTAGCAATCAGGGGTTTTTACTATTGGTGGGCCAGTGGCGCAATGGATAATGCGTCTGACTACGGATCAGAAGATTCTAGGTTCGACTCCTGGCTGGCTCTCTCTGTGCTTGTTTTTCTCCGGCTTATTTTGTTGTTGTGTTTTTTTTTTTTCTCCAAAATCTAGAAGAAAAGGCAAATATTCAGGCATTCTTCTTTTTTTCCAAAAAAGACATTTTCTGCACACCCTTTCCGTTGTCTAGGGGAGACACGGACATGCTTCGGTATTGCCATTCGTATGTCAATTTTGGACCTTGACAGACCGACGATAGACAGTTTTTCATCTAGATAACGATTGCATGTGTGTTTTTAGATGCATGACACAAGTATTTTCACCTGGACAAGAGCTTAATTACCAGTTCAAGGTATCAATTCAGCAATCACAGGACTCTGGCCAAAAAACTGAACCCCCGGGTGAGTCAACAAACATGTCCCTTGAATGCATGTAACACCATTTATTTCTATAAACCACACTGGCCAGATTTAATTAAAGTGGCCCACAAGCTTGTGCCCAGTTAAAGCTGGCCAGTTCCCATATGGTCTAGCAGTTAGGATTCCTGGATTTATCCCATGCAGCCAAGGGTCGACTCCCGTGATGGGAAAGCTTGATCTTTTTTGCTTCTCTCCTCAAAAAGCCAGCACATCTTCCTGCACCTGAAGTGACTTTTTGGACAGCAGTAGAGCTACAGAACCCTGATAGATTGAGGTTCCGATGTCTATGGGGAGTCGCGTAACATGCTTCGGTATTGCCATTCATCACACATGCTCTCACCTAAGCTCGGCGATTAACGTGGTAATAAAATGCAGGCTGGTGGGCCAGTTGATTCTAGATTGAACAATTTCATCTCTACTCTGTAACTGCTTTACTACTTTGAAGGGTGTAATGCCATGTGGTTTTAATGTCATGGGCTTGCCATTTTGAAGCCTTATCACTATATGCCACCTGGACATTGAGAATAAGTTGTAAACTGAGTTAAACTGAAGGAGCGAATAAGCAGCAACTTTGCCGATTAAAAATTAGTCTCACTTTCATTGTTACCATCACAATGTCATTTTTGTACCTTGACAAAGTGACGATAGGCAGTTTTTCCTCTAGATAACGGTTGCAGTGTGTCTTCAAATGGATGACACAAGTATTTTCAACTGGAAAAGAGCTTAATTACCAGTTCGATGTACCAATTCAGCAATCACAGGAATCTGCCCAAATAAACTGAGCCCCCGGGGTGAGTAAAAAAACAGATCCCTTGAATGCATACAACACTATGTAATTCAGAAAACCGTCCTTTTGGATAATTCTTGTTTTGCCAAATTATTATCACACTGTTACAATCGCAGACCTAAAGTAACAGGCATCTACAAGATCCTGCGCCCACACTGACCACATGTATGGAAAGTGCGCCAATGGCCATTTTAAGGTGTCCAAATCCCTTATGGTCTATAGGTTAGGATTCCTGGTTTTCACCCAGGCAGCTTGGGTTTGACTCCTGGTATGGGAAAGCTTGATGCCTTTTGCTTCTCTGCTCAAAAATCCAGCACATCTTCCTGCACCAGAAGTGACTTTTTGGACAGTACTACAGAACCCTGAGCTTCTGATAGGTTCGAACCTACTCATCCAAGCTGGCCAGGGTTCACCCTCCCCGGCTAGAGAAGGCAGCTCGAGGTGGGTGGAAGTCGGAAGAAAAATTTTAGGATGAGGACTAGAGAAAACACTTGTACTGTACTCAAGGCACTCAGAGGAATCCATTTATGTACGTTTCATCCCACAATACTGTAGAAATATGCATAGAAAAAAGTGGTGCATGTTCACCAAAATGTCACAAATTTGCCAAGCTGTAACTCCGCCAAAACGGGGCCAAACTGCACCAAACTCGGGTCAGAGTAAGACCTACAGAAGGCCCACCAAACACCGCTGCCCCCCCATCCATAAAACTCCCGGGGGGCGGAGTTATGGCCCCCCACATTTTTGATAGTCAAATGGAAGGAAGAGACCTAGCAAATTGAAACTGGGTGACTTGATAGCACTCGAAGGGCCCTCTCTGAAGCCACCTCCCGCAAGTCGATAGACCACCGGGGGCCAGAGATACGGCCCCACAAATGCAAAAAGTCCCAAAATTTGACCGGCCATAACTCACTCAAAAAGAGGGGAAAAACACCAACCTCTGGTCAATATTAGACCTTGAGGACCTCTATCAGACACCACCGGCCCCAAGTCCCTGAACCCCCGGGAGAAGGAGATACGGTGCCCCAAATTTGGTATCCTTCCAATATGAATAAATGGCAAGTGGGATATGTGTGCACTTGAGGTTTAACAAATAGCAATTCTATTAAATTTGATTTAATTAAAAATATGCAATATTGTTGATCAAAACGCCTGCAGTGTACTCAGACATCTCAGCAGAGTCCATCAATGTAAGATCTATCCCATAATAATGTAGAATTTCCATATAAAAAATGTCGGATTTTGGTTAATTTCACCACATATGTTGCATGTCTACCCTCAATTTATTTGACAGCATATGTGTCCACTTGCAGATTATCAAATACCAAGTCTATTTAATAAAGCTCTTTCTGATTCTGATTCTGATTCTGATTTAACTTGATTTATTTCAAATGAGTGCAATATTGTTAATCGAAACACCTCTACTGTACACAGCACGCTCAGTAGAGTCCATTTATGTAAGATTTGTCACATAATACTGTAGAATTTGCATAAAAATGTATGTCCACGGGAGCACTACGGAGGTCCCGCTGAATAAATTGTAAATAATTAATAAATCCCATTAGCCATTTATTCAGCACGCCCTTCCTAATGGTTCCATTAACAGATACATTTTAGCGATTTCGTGGTTGAAGTCTCATCAGCTGTACTCTGCAAGCTCCAAAGAAACCATTTTTGTAAGTTTAGTCCCATAATACTGTAGAAATATGCATAGAAAAAATGTTGGATTTTGGTTAATTTCACCACACGTGGTGAATGTTCACCAAATTTCAAAAAACTGTAACTCCGCCAAAACGGGGCAAAACTGCACCAAAATTGAAACAAAGTCAGGCAGCAAGGACCTCTATCCGACGACACCAGTCCCATGTCCCTTTGACCCCGGGGTTCCAAGTTACGGCTCCCAAAAATGTGGAATTTGAACCGTTATAACTCAGTAACCGGACCACCCAGGAACTCGTGGGTGGTCACATATGGTAGGCCCCTCGACCCTCTAGGGATCCCCCAAAATTTTAGCCCCGGAATCCACCGCTTCGTGGAGATATTAGCAAAAAATAGTACCATCCACCCCCCTCACACCTACTCATCCAAGCCGGCCAGGGTGCACCCTCCCCGGCTAGAGAAGGCAGCTCGAGAGGGGTGGAAGTCAGAAGAAAAATCTTAGGTTGAGGCCTAGAGGAAACACCTGTACTGTACTCAACACACTCATAGGAATCCATTCATGTAAGTTTTATCCCATAATACTAAAGAATTTGCATAAAAACGAGCTTTGAATTTTGGCACACGTGCACCACAGGTGGTGCGCGTCTCACTGTTCATTAAATAGCAACTCTAACTTAACTTTATTTATTTCAAATGAGTGCAATATTGTTAATAGAAACACATCTACTGTACAAAGCACGCTCAGTAGAGTCCATTCATGTAAGTTTTGTCACATAATACTGTAGAATTTGCATAAAAAATTATGTCCACGGGAGCACTACGGAGGTCCCGCTGAATAAATTGTAAATGGACATTTAAAGTCACCTTTATTTGTATAGCGCTCTAAACAAAATACATTGCGTCAAAGCAACTGAACAACATTCATTAGGAAAACAGTGTCAATAATGAAAAAATGATAGTTAAAGGCAGTTCATTATTGAATTCAGTTATGTCATCTCTATTCAATTAAATAGTGTCTGTGCATTTATTTGCAATCAAGTCAACGATATCGCTGTAGATGAAGTGTCCCCAACTAAGCAAGCCAGAGGCGACAGCGGCAAGGAACCGAAACTCCATCGGTGACAGAATGGAGAAAAAAACCTTGGGAGAAACCAGGCTCAGTTGGGGGGCCAGTTCTCCTCTGACCAGACGAAACCAGTAGTTCAATTCCAGGCTGCAGCAAAGTCAGATTGTGCAGAAGAATCATCTGTTTCCTGTGGTCTTGTCCTGGTGCTCCTTTGAGACAAGGTCTTTACAGGGGATCTGTATCTGGGGCTCTAGTTGTCCTGGTCTCCGCTGTCTTTCAGGGATGTAGAGGTCCTTTCTAGGTGCTGATCCAGCATCTGGTCTGGATACATAATGGATCCGGGTGACTGCAGTGACCCTCTGATCTGGACACAGACTGGATCTGGTGGCCACGGTGACCTCAGAACAAAAGAGAAACAGACAAATATTAGCGTAGATGCCATTCTTCTAATGATGTAGCAAGTACATAGGGTGTTATGGGAAGTGTTTCCGGTTCCGGTTTACCTTATTAATGCAGCCTAAAAATCCTTTAACGGATTTGGATAATAAAAGCATATTAGTATGTTATGTGTATGCCAGGTTAAAGAGATGGGTCTTTAATCTAGATTTAAACTGCAAGAGTGTGTCTGCCTCCCGAACAATGTTAGGTAGGTTATTCCAGAGTTTAGGCGCCAAATAGGAAAAGGATCTGCCGCCCGCAGTTGATTTTGATATTCTAGGTATTATCAAATTGCCTGAGTTTTGAGAACGTAGCGGACATAGAGGATTATAATGTAAAAGGAGCTCATTCAAATACTGAGGTGCTAAACCATTCAGGGCTTTATAGGTAATAAGCCATATTTTAAAATCTATACGATGCTTGATAGGGAGCCAGTGCAGTGTTGACAGGACCGGGCTAATATGGTCATACTTCCTGGTTCTAGTAAGAACTCTTGCTGCTGCATTTTGGACTAGCTGTAGTTTGTTTACTAAGCGTGCAGAACAACCACCCAATAAAGCATTACAATAATCTAACCTTGAGGTCATAAAAGCATGGATTAACATTTCTGCATTTGACATTGAGAGCATAGGCCGTAATTTAGATATATTTTTGAGATGGAAAAATGCAGTTTTACAAATGCTAGAAACGTGGCTTTCTAAGGAAAGATTGCGATCAAATAGCACACCTAGGTTCCTAACTGATGACGAAGAATTGACAGAGCAACCATCAAGTCTTAGACAGTGTTCTAGGTTATTACAAGCGGAGTTTTTAGGTCCTATAATTAACACCTCTGTTTTTTCAGAATTTAGCAGTAAGAAATTACTTGTCATCCAGTTTTTTATATCGACTAAGCATTCCATTAGTTTTTCAAATTGGTGTGTTTCACCGGGCTGCGAAGAAATATAGAGTTGAGCATCATCAGCATAACAGTGAAAGCTAACACCATGTTTCCTGATGATATCTCCCAAGGGTAACATATAGAGCGTGAAGAGTAGCGGCCCTAGTACTGAGCCTTGAGGTACTCCATACTGCACTTGTGATCGATAGGATACATCTTCATTCACTGCTACGAACTGATGGCGGTCATATAAGTACGATTTAAACCATGCTAATGCACTTCCACTGATGCCAACAAAGTGTTCAAGTCTATGCAAAAGAATTTTGTGGTCAATTGTGTCAAACGCAGCACTAAGATCCAATAAAACTAATAGAGAGATACACCCACGATCAGATGATAAGATGATTTGTAACTCTAAGGAGAGCAGTCTCAGTACTATGATACGGTCTAAATCCTGACTGGAAATCCTCACATATACCATTTTTCTCTAAGAAGGAATATAATTGTGAGGATACCACCTTTTCTAGTATCTTGGACAGAAAAGGGAGATTCGAGATTGGTCTATAATTAACTAGTTATTTGGGGTCAAGCTGTGGTTTTTTGATAATTTTGATAAATAATTCTTGTTTTGCCAAATTATTATCACGTTGTTACAATCGCAGACCTAAAGCAACAGGCCACTTTTTGAATAAAGTTTATGGATATGACAAGCATGCCAAATACAAAAAAGATCCTCTCGAGAGGATGCACCACTGAGTTACAATCACATAGAATCTTTCTTTATAGATATGTTTGCACTTATTCCTAAACTGCCAAATCCACAAGGGGCACCCGGATATGAACTGGGGCCCTCTTGATCTGCAGTCAAATGCTCTTTCATTGAGCCATACCCCCACAGACTTCTGTGCTTAGGGCCAAAGATTAAGTTAGATCCGAATCAACAACTCTACAACTCAAAACCTCCAAATAAGACAAGTCCAAAGGGGACACCCAGATTTGAACTGTGGACGACTTGATTACAGACTCACTTTGAAATCATGTCGTTGATTATGTCAAGCAAGCCAGATCCAAAACGTAGACCTATTGATCTGCAGACAAATGCTCTGTCGTTGAGCTATATCCCCGTACTGCATGAGCACAAACCTCAAAAATGAATTTATGTCAAGGATTTGTTTATTCCTAATATGCCAAGCCCAAATTAGGCACATGGAATGAACCTGGGACCTCTTGATCTGCAATCAAATGCCGTGCCATTGAGATATAACCCCGTACAGTATGAGCACAAAAAGGCAGGAAGATATGGCTACACATATTCCTAACATGCCAATTCCAAATGGGGCACCCGGATTTGAACCGGGGATCTCTTGATCTGCAGTCAAATGCTCTAACACTGAGCTATACCCCCACAGACTCCCTGGATCATAGCCTCACACAAGATGACAGACTCACTTTTGAATAAAGTTTTTGGATATGACAAGCATGCCAGATACAAAAAAGAACCTCTCGGGAGGATGTGCCACTGAGTTACAATCACATACAGAATCTTTCTATATAGATATGTTTGCACTTATTCCTAATCTGCCAAATCCATATGCGGCACTCGGAGTTGAACCGAGGACCTCTTGATCTGCACTCAAATGCTCTACCACTGAACTATGCCCCCACATCTTTGCAGAAAAATGCTCTTTCATTAAGCCATACCCCTACAGACTTCTGTGTTTAGAGCCAAAGATTAAGTTAGATCCTACGATTTAACAATATCAAACATTGACTCCTTCACTGTAAACTTAGGTCTTTGGTTACTCCAAATCCGAATCAACAACTCTACAACTCAAACCCTCCAAATAAGACAAGTCCTAAGGAGACACCCAGATTTGAACTGTGGACGACTTGATTACAGACTCACTTTGAAATCATGTCGTTGATTATGTCAAGCAAGCCAGATCCAAAACATAGAAATATTGATCTGCAGACAAATGCTCTGTTGTTGAGCTATAACCCCGTACTGCCTGAGCACAAACATCAAAAATGAATTTATGTCAAGGATTTGTTCATTCCTAATATGCCAAGCACAAATTAGGCACATGGAATGATCCTGGGACCTCTTAACCCTTAGGGTACTAAGCCCTTTTTGGTCCGTTTTCTCTATTTTTACATTTCGGCTTATAAACCATATGTAATGATGATGGACCACCATGTATTTGGTATCGATGGATTCAGAAGACCCTAAGCTACCATAAGCATGCATGCAATATGTTTATAAAGGAAGTATGAGTGAAAAATTGTACAATAAACTAGAGAATTTCAAAACAAAAATGAGATTTTTGTCATTTATTACTGAAAATCCTACCTCACACAACAAAAGTGAAAAGTTTTTGACCCAAAAATATATTTTTCAAACCCTTTGCTTGACAGAAATGGGTTAATGTTCAATCAAATGTGTAAAGAACAATTCAATAATTAACTTTATTTACAAACAGTCCTAGGCGTTTTTTCATTTTTGGGACTAAGCCCTTTTTGGTCTGTTTTCTCTATTTTTACATTTCGGCTTATAAACCATATGTAATGATGATGGACCACCATGTATTTGGTATCGATGGATTCAGAAGACCCTAAGCTACCATAAGCATGCATGCAATGTGTTTATAAAGGAAGTATGAGTGAAAAATTCTACACTAAACTAGAGAATTTCAAAAACGAAAATTAGATTTTTTTTTGTCATTTATTACTGAAAAACACACAATATAGAACAGTTTTTGAAAAAAAATTTTTTTTTCAAACTCTTTGCTTGACAGAAATGTGTTATTGTTTAATCAAATGTGTAAAGAACAATTAAATAATTAACTTTTTTTTACAAACAGTCCTAGGCATGCCAGTGAGCAAAGCAAGGCCAGGAGGTCTTGTTGTACACTTTGCTTGCCTTGCAGTGCTCACAGTACTTTCTGACATCTGCAGGCTTGTGTGCAGGGTTTGCTGGGTCCAAGGGACAATGGGTAGGGGTGTGCGGCGAGTTGTCCTGTCTGCATCCTGCATCAGAGCAAATACACAATCAAACTGGAAGCTTTTTTTGTGTCAAAATTCAATGTAGAAAAAATAACTCCTATAAACTCATGTAACCCTATGAAACTCCACTGTACACTAAAAACACATTTCACCTCTCTTGACCTGAGCAGTTTACTTAGTTGAGTAAGTCAGTCTATTGAAACAAATTGCACACCACTCTTGAACTGAGTTTACAGGGAAAGAGTAGTATGGTACACTAAAACAAATATTTCATGCCTCAATCGCTATCTGACTAAAAATCCAAAACATATACATACTCAAGATGTATGATATAATAAATTATAATGATAAAGAGGTTATTTGAAGTTACATACCAGTCCTCAAATGGATCTTCCCCATCCTGGTAAAATACTTCGTCATCTGTGTAAAAGCTGTCTGCTCCAGATTTCCCCTCGTCACTTTCCAGTAATTGTTCCAGAGCTTGTTCTGCCCTAAATCTTTTACTGCTTGCAATTTTGATAAAACAATTCTGTAATAATGCTATATCTCTCTCGAATTTATCTCTTTGTGCTCGCTAATACTCCGATCGTTCTCTGTAACACTCTGATCGCTTTCTGCTTTCTCCACTTCATGCTGATTCTCCGATCGGTTATTGATTACACCTGGCTGGAGGTCGTTTTACTATAGTCCAGCTCAGCTTTTACAAGGCTACAGCAGAGCTACAGAGTCCTCTGAATGGCTAGAATAAATCATGGTAACCTTCCTCTGATTGGGTTAGAAAAATATTCCTCCCAGCGGTTTTTACATTGGTTGTTGCGTGTTGAATCTGCCTAACATAATAGTTTTCATTGGCCTGTTTACGCAGTGGTATTGCGCAATAAGGGAAGCGTGTTTAATATACAAACTGGATACCGCTGTTTTCAGTGGAATCTGAGGAAGACGGCAAAAAAAAACCGCATCTCTCTAGCATTAATAGTTTTTGAGATAACTACACATTTGTAAAAGTATGCCATTTTGGGCGGTACCGCCCAATCCGTCCCCAGAGGGTTAATCTGCAATCAAACGCCGTACCATTGAGATATAACCCTGTACAGTATGAGCACAAAAGGCAGGAAGATATGGCTACACAGATTCCTAACATGCCAAATCTAAAGGGGGCATCCGGATTTGAACCAAGGACCTCTTGATCTGCAGTCAAATGCTCTACCACTGAGCTATACCCCCACAGATTCCCTGGATCATAGCCACACACAAGATGACAGACTCACTTTGAAATCATGTCGTTGATTATGTCAAGCAAGCCAGATCAAAATAGTAGACCTATTGACTTGCAGACAAATGCTCTGTTGTTGAGCTATAACCCGTTCAGCATAATCACAAACCACAAAAATGAACTTATGTCAAGGATTTGTTTATTCCTAATATGCCAAGCCCAAAGGAGGCACATGGAATGAACCTGGGACTTCTTGATCTACAATGAAATGCTGTGCCATTGAGATATAACCCCATACAGTATGAGCACAAAAAGGCAGGAAGATATGGCTACACATATTCCTAACCTGCCAAATCTAAAGGGGGCACCCAGATTTGAACCGGGGACCTCTTGATCTGCAGTCAAATGCTCTACCACTGAGCTATACCCCCACAGACTCCCTGGATCATAGCCTCACACAAGATGACAGACTCACTTTTGAATAAAGTTTTTGGATATGACAAGCATGCCAGATACAAAAAATGAACCTCTCGAGAGGATGTGCCACTGAGTTACAATCACATACAGAATCTTTCCATATAGATATGTTTGCACTTATTCCTAATCTGGCAAATCCATAAGCGGCACTCGGATTTGAACCAAGGACCTCTTTATCTGCACTCAAATGCTCTACCACTCAACTATACCCCACATCTTTGCAGAAAAATGCTCTTTCATTGAGCCATACCCCCACAGACTTCTGTGGTTAGAGCCAAAGATTAAGTTAGGTCCAACGATTCAACAATATCAAACATTGACTGCTTCACTGTAAACTCAGGTCTTTGGTTACTCCAAATCCGAATCAACAACTCTACAACTCAAAACCTCCAAATAAGACAAGTCCAAAGGGGACACCCAGATTTGAACTGTGGACGACTTGATTACAGACTCACTTTGAAATCATGTCGTTGATTATGTCAAGCAAGCCAGATCCAAAACGTAGACCTATTGATCTGCAGACAAATGCTCTGTCGTTGAGCTATAACCCTGTACTGCATGAGCACAAACCACAAAAATTAATTTATGTCAAGGATTTGTTTATTCCTAATATGCCAAGCCCAAAGGAGGCACATGGAATGAACCTGGGATTTCTTGATCTACAATGAAACGCTGTGCCATTGAGATATAACCGCATACAGTATGAGCACAAAAAGGCAGGAAGATATGGCTACACATATTCCTAACCTGCCAAATCCAAAGGGGGCACCCAGATTTGAACTGGGGACCTCTTGATCTGCAGTCAAATGCTCTACCACTGAGCTATACCCCCACAGACTCCCTGGACCATAGCCTCACACAACATGACAGACTCAATTTTGAAAAAAGTTTTTGGATATGACAAGCATGCCATATTCAAAAAAAAGAACTTCTCGAGAGGATGTGCCACTGAGTTACAATCACATACAGAATCTTTCTATATAGATATGTTTGCACTTATTCCTAATCTGCCAAATCCATAAGCGGCACCCGATTTTGAACCGAGGACCTCTTGATCTGCACTCAAATGCTCTACCACTCAACTATGCCCGATGAGAGGCTTAATAACAGCCAGTTTGAAGGTTTTGGGGACATATCCTAATGACAATGAGGAATTAATAATAGTCAGAAGAGGATCTATGACTTCTGGAAGCACCTCTATTAGGAGCTTAGATGGTATAGGGTCTAACATACATGTTGTTGGTTTAGATGATTTAACAAGTTTATACAATTCTTCCTCTCCTATAGTAGAGAATGAGTGGAACTGTTTCTCAGGGGGTCTATAGTGCACTGTGTGATATGATACTGTATCTGACAGCTGAATGGTTGCAATTTTATCTCTAATAGTATCGATCTTAGAAGTAAAGTAGTTCATAAAGTCATTACTGCTGTGATGTTGGGAAATGTCAACACTTGTTGAGGCTTTATTTTTCGTTAATTTAGCCACTGTATTGAATAAATACCTGGGGTTATGTTTGTTTTGTTTCACCACAAGTGGTGCATGTTCACCAAAATGTCACAAATTTTAGGCAATAAAATAGAAAGTTGCCTATGTGTTGGAATGTACAAAACTGATGACAAACATATGGTCAGACATACATACAGGGCCTTTCTTTAGAATAAATCAAGCAGGGGGCCTCTCCTCTCTAAGGAGGTATTAAAATTGTAATCATAAGGAAAAGTTTGACTATTGTGGAACCGCCCCATATAGTGTATATAAGGAGATACCAAAAAACATTCGAGAGATTTCCTTGCAAGGACTCTCGGCGTTGTTTTCCATAAAATAAAGTCTTTTCTTCTGAGAGAAAACCACTGACTGAGTGTGATTCTTCTGAGAACCGGTAGACGAAACTACATCAGCAACTTTGCGGATAAAAAATTGGTCTCACTTTCATTAATAACCTCACAATATGTCAATTTTGTACCTTGACAGACCGACGATAGGCAGTTTTTCATGTCCCTTGAATTCATGCAACACTATTTATTTCTGTAAACCACACTGGCCAGATTATGGAAAGTGGCCCACAAGCTTAGGATAAGCTTAGCAGTTAGGATTCCTGGTTTTCTCCCATGCGGCCAGAAGTGACTTTTTAGACAGCAGTAGAGCTACAGAACCCTGATAGGTTGAGGTTCCGATGTCTATGGGGAGTCATGTAACATGCTTCGGTATTGCCATTCATCACACAAGCTCTCGGATAAGCTCGGCAATTATCAGGGCTTACCTCCTGATAACAAGGTGAGAATAAGCAGACAGCAATGCTTGCCACTGTCACATCTAAAACCAACAACTCTGTAGCAATCAGGGGTCTTTACTATCGGTGGGCCAGTGGCGCAATGGACAAAGCGTCTGACTATGGATCAGAAGATTCTAGGTCAGACTCCTGGCTGGCTCGCTCTGTGCTTGTTTTTCTACGGCTTATTTTGTTGTTGTGTTTTTTTTTTCTTCTCCAAAATCCAAAAGAATAGGCAAATCTTCAGGCATTCTTCTTTTTTTCGACAAGCTCGGCGATTAACGTGGTAATAAAATGCAGACTGGTGGG
Source organism: Carassius carassius (assembly GCF_963082965.1). NCBI lineage: Eukaryota > Metazoa > Chordata > Actinopteri > Cypriniformes > Cyprinidae > Carassius > Carassius carassius. The sequence goes on from NC_081792.1 coordinate 1,051,479, forward strand.
TCAGTTGATTCTATAATTGAACAATTTCATCTCTACTCTGTAACTGCTTTACTACTTTGAAGGGTGTAATGCCATGTGGTTTTGATGTCATGGGCTTGCCATTTTGAAGCCTTATCACTAATTGCCACCTGGACATTGAGAATAAGTTGTAAACTGAGTTAAACTGAAGGAGCGAATAATCAGCAACTTTGCCGATTAAAAATTGGTCTCACTTTCATTGTTACCCTCACAATGTCATTTTTGTACCTTGACAGAGTGACGATAGGCAGTTTTTCCTCTAGATAACGGTTGCACTGTGTGTTTTCAAATGAATGACACAAGTATTTTTAACTGGAAAAGAGCTTAATTACCAGTTCGATGTATCAATTCAGCAATCACAGGAATCTGCCCAAATAAACTGAACCCCCGGGGTGAGTAAAAAAAACAGATCCCTTGAATGCATACAACACTATATAATTCAGAAAACGGTCCTTTTGGATAATTCTTGTTTTGCCAAATTATTATCACGTTGTTACAATCGCAGACCTAAAGCAACAGGCCACTTTTTGAATAAAGTTTATGGATATGACAAGCATGCCAAATACAAAAAAGATCCTCTCGAGAGGATGCACCACTGAGTTACAATCACATAGAATCTTTCTTTATAGATATGTTTGCACTTATTCCTAAACTGCCAAATCCACAAGGGGCACCCGGATATGAACTGGGGCCCTCTTGATCTGCAGTCAAATGCTCTTTCATTGAGCCATACCCCCACAGACTTCTGTGCTTAGGGCCAAAGATTAAGTTAGATCCGAATCAACAACTCTACAACTCAAAACCTCCAAATAAGACAAGTCCAAAGGGGACACCCAGATTTGAACTGTGGACGACTTGATTACAGACTCACTTTGAAATCATGTCGTTGATTATGTCAAGCAAGCCAGATCCAAAACGTAGACCTATTGATCTGCAGACAAATGCTCTGTCGTTGAGCTATATCCCCGTACTGCATGAGCACAAACCTCAAAAATGAATTTATGTCAAGGATTTGTTTATTCCTAATATGCCAAGCCCAAATTAGGCACATGGAATGAACCTGGGACCTCTTGATCTGCAATCAAATGCCGTGCCATTGAGATATAACCCCGTACAGTATGAGCACAAAAAGGCAGGAAGATATGGCTACACATATTCCTAACATGCCAATTCCAAATGGGGCACCCGGATTTGAACCGGGGATCTCTTGATCTGCAGTCAAATGCTCTAACACTGAGCTATACCCCCACAGACTCCCTGAATCATAGCCTCACACAAGATGACAGACTCACTTTTGAATAAAGTTTTTGGATATGACAAGCATGCCAGATACAAAAAAGAACCTCTCGGGAGGATGTGCCACTGAGTTACAATCACATACAGAATCTTTCTATATAGATATGTTTGCACTTATTCCTAATCTGCCAAATCCATATGCGGCACTCGGAGTTGAACCGAGGACCTCTTGATCTGCACTCAAATGCTCTACCACTGAACTATGCCCCCACATCTTTGCAGAAAAATGCTCTTTCATTAAGCCATACCCCTACAGACTTCTGTGTTTAGAGCCAAAGATTAAGTTAGATCCTACGATTCAACAATATCAAACATTGACTCCTTCACTGTAAACTTAGGTCTTTGGTTACTCCAAATCCGAATCAACAACTCTACAACTCAAACCCTCCAAATAAGACAAGTCCTAAGGAGACACCCAGATTTGAACTGTGGACGACTTGATTACAGACTCACTTTGAAATCATGTCGTTGATTATGTCAAGCAAGCCAGATCCAAAACGTAGACCTATTGATCTGCAGACAAATGCTCTGTCGTTGAGCTATAACCCTGTACTGCATGAGCACAAACCACAAAAATGAATTTATGTCAAGGATTTGTTTATTCCTAATATGCCAAGCCCAAAGGAGGCACATGGAATGAACCTGGGATTTCTTGATCTACAATGAAACGCTGTGCCATTGAGATATAACCGCATACAGTATGAGCACAAAAAGGCAGGAAGATATGGCTACACATATTCCTAACCTGCCAAATACAAAGGGGGCACCCAGATTTGAACTGGGGACCTCTTGATCTGCAGTCAAATGCTCTACCACTGAGCTATACCCCCACAGACTCCCTGGACCATAGCCTCACACAACATGACAGACTCAATTTTGAAAAAAGTTTTTGGATATGACAAGCATGCCATATTCAAAAAAAAAGAACCTCTCGAGAGGATGTGCCACTGAGTTACAATCACATACAGAACCTTTCTATATAGATATGTTTGCACTTATTCCTAATCTGCTAAATCCATAAGCGGCACCCGATTTTGAACCGAGGACCTCTTGATCTGCACTCAAATGCTCTACCACTCAACTATGCCCGATGAGAGGCTTAATAACAGCCAGTTTGAAGGTTTTGGGGACATATCCTAATGACAATGAGGAATTAATAATAGTCAGAAGAGGATCTATGACTTCTGGAAGCACCTCTATTAGGAGCTTAGATGGTATAGGGTCTAACATACATGTTGTTGGTTTAGATGATTTAACAAGTTTATACAATTCTTCCTCTCCTATAGTAGAGAATGAGTGGAACTGTTCCTCAGGGGGTCTATAGTGCACTGTGTGATATGATACTGTATCTGACAGCTGAATGGTTGCAATTTTATCTCTAATAGTATCGATCTTAGAAGTAAAGTAGTTCATAAAGTCATTACTGCTGTGATGTTGGGAAATGTCAACACTTGTTGAGGCTTTATTTTTCGTTAATTTAGCCACTGTATTGAATAAATACCTGGGGTTATGTTTGTTTTGTTTCACCACAAGTGGTGCATGTTCACCAAAATGTCACAAATTTTAGGCAATAAAATAGAAAGTTGCCTATGTGTTGGAATGTACAAAACTGATGACAAACATATGGTCAGACATACATACAGGGCCTTTCTTTAGAATAAATCAAGCAGGGGGCCTCTCCTCTCTAAGGAGGTATTAAAATTGTAATCATAAGGAAAAGTTTGACTATTGTGGAACCGCCCCATATAGTGTATATAAGGAGATACTAAAAAACATTCGAGAGATTTCCTTGCAAGGACTCTCGGCGTTGTTTTCCATAAAATAAAGTCTTTTCTTCTGAGAGAAAACCACTGACTGAGTGTGATTCTTCTGAGAACCGGTAGACGAAACTACATCAGCAACTTTGCGGATAAAAAATTGGTCTAACTTTCATTAATAACCTCACAATATGTCAATTTTGTACCTTGACAGACCGACGATAGGCAGTTTTTCATGTCCCTTGAATGCATGCAACACTATTTATTTCTGTAAACCACACTGGCCAGATTATGGAAAGTGGCCCACAAGCTTAGGATAAGCTTAGCAGTTAGGATTCCTGGTTTTCTCCCATGCGGCCAGAAGTGACTTTTTAGACAGCAGTAGAGCTACAGAACCCTGATAGGTTGAGGTTCCGATGTCTATGGGGAGTCATGTAACATGCTTCGGTATTGCCATTCATCACACAAGCTCTCGGATAAGCTCGGCAATTATCAGGGCTTACCTCCTGATAACAAGGTGAGAATAAGCAGACAGCAATGCTTGCCACTGTCACATCTAAAACCAACAACTCTGTAGCAATCAGGGGTCTTTACTATCGGTGGGCCAGTGGCGCAATGGACAAAGCGTCTGACTATGGATCAGAAGATTCTAGGTCAGACTCCTGGCTGGCTCGCTCTGTGCTTGTTTTTCTACGGCTTATTTTGTTGTTGTGTTTTTTTTTTCTTCTCCAAAATCCAAAAGAATAGGCAAATCTTCAGGCATTCTTCTTTTTTTCGACAAGCTCGGCGATTAACGTGGTAATAAAATGCATACTGGTGGGTCAGTTGATTCTATAATTGAACAATTTCATCTCTACTCTGTAACTGCTTTACTACTTTGAAGGGTGTAATGCCATGTGGTTTTGATGTCATGGGCTTGCCATTTTGAAGCCTTATCACTAATTGCCACCTGGACATTGAGAATAAGTTGTAAACTGAGTTAAACTGAAGGAGCGAATAATCAGCAACTTTGCCGATTAAAAATTGGTCTCACTTTCATTGTTACCCTCACAATGTCATTTTTGTACCTTGACAGAGTGACGATAGGCAGTTTTTCCTCTAGATAACGGTTGCACTGTGTGTTTTCAAATGAATGACACAAGTATTTTCAACTGGAAAAGAGCTTAATTACCAGTTCGATGTATCAATTCAGCAATCACAGGAATCTGCCCAAATAAACTGAACCCCCGGGGTGAGTAAAAAAAACAGATCCCTTGAATGCATACAACACTATATAATTCAGAAAACGGTCCTTTTGGATAATTCTTGTTTTGCCAAATTATTATCACGTTGTTACAATCGCAGACCTAAAGCAACAGGCCACTTTTTGAATAAAGTTTTTGGATATGACAAGCATGCCAGATACAAAAAAGAACCTCTCGGGAGGATGTGCCACTGAGTTACAATCACATACAGAATCTTTCTATATAGATATGTTTGCACTTATTCCTAATCTGCCAAATCCATATGCGGCACTCGGAGTTGAACCGAGGACCTCTTGATCTGCACTCAAATGCTCTACCACTGAACTATGCCCCCACATCTTTGCAGAAAAATGCTCTTTCATTAAGCCATACCCCTACAGACTTCTGTGTTTAGAGCCAAAGATTAAGTTAGATCCTACGATTCAACAATATCAAACATTGACTCCTTCACTGTAAACTTAGGTCTTTGGTTACTCCAAATCCGAATCAACAACTCTACAACTCAAACCCTCCAAATAAGACAAGTCCTAAGGAGACACCCAGATTTGAACTGTGGACGACTTGATTACAGACTCACTTTGAAATCATGTCGTTGATTATGTCAAGCAAGCCAGATCCAAAACGTAGACCTATTGATCTGCAGACAAATGCTCTGTCGTTGAGCTATAACCCTGTACTGCATGAGCACAAACCACAAAAATGAATTTATGTCAAGGATTTGTTTATTCCTAATATGCCAAGCCCAAAGGAGGCACATGGAATGAACCTGGGATTTCTTGATCTACAATGAAACGCTGTGCCATTGAGATATAACCGCATACAGTATGAGCACAAAAAGGCAGGAAGATATGGCTACACATATTCCTAACCTGCCAAATACAAAGGGGGCACCCAGATTTGAACTGGGGACCTCTTGATCTGCAGTCAAATGCTCTACCACTGAGCTATACCCCCACAGACTCCCTGGACCATAGCCTCACACAACATGACAGACTCAATTTTGAAAAAAGTTTTTGGATATGACAAGCATGCCATATTCAAAAAAAAAGAACCTCTCGAGAGGATGTGCCACTGAGTTACAATCACATACAGAACCTTTCTATATAGATATGTTTGCACTTATTCCTAATCTGCTAAATCCATAAGCGGCACCCGATTTTGAACCGAGGACCTCTTGATCTGCACTCAAATGCTCTACCACTCAACTATGCCCGATGAGAGGCTTAATAACAGCCAGTTTGAAGGTTTTGGGGACATATCCTAATGACAATGAGGAATTAATAATAGTCAGAAGAGGATCTATGACTTCTGGAAGCACCTCTATTAGGAGCTTAGATGGTATAGGGTCTAACATACATGTTGTTGGTTTAGATGATTTAACAAGTTTATACAATTCTTCCTCTCCTATAGTAGAGAATGAGTGGAACTGTTCCTCAGGGGGTCTATAGTGCACTGTGTGATATGATACTGTATCTGACAGCTGAATGGTTGCAATTTTATCTCTAATAGTATCGATCTTAGAAGTAAAGTAGTTCATAAAGTCATTACTGCTGTGATGTTGGGAAATGTCAACACTTGTTGAGGCTTTATTTTTCGTTAATTTAGCCACTGTATTGAATAAATACCTGGGGTTATGTTTGTTTTGTTTCACCACAAGTGGTGCATGTTCACCAAAATGTCACAAATTTTAGGCAATAAAATAGAAAGTTGCCTATGTGTTGGAATGTACAAAACTGATGACAAACATATGGTCAGACATACATACAGGGCCTTTCTTTAGAATAAATCAAGCAGGGGGCCTCTCCTCTCTAAGGAGGTATTAAAATTGTAATCATAAGGAAAAGTTTGACTATTGTGGAACCGCCCCATATAGTGTATATAAGGAGATACTAAAAAACATTCGAGAGATTTCCTTGCAAGGACTCTCGGCGTTGTTTTCCATAAAATAAAGTCTTTTCTTCTGAGAGAAAACCACTGACTGAGTGTGATTCTTCTGAGAACCGGTAGACGAAACTACATCAGCAACTTTGCGGATAAAAAATTGGTCTAACTTTCATTAATAACCTCACAATATGTCAATTTTGTACCTTGACAGACCGACGATAGGCAGTTTTTCATGTCCCTTGAATGCATGCAACACTATTTATTTCTGTAAACCACACTGGCCAGATTATGGAAAGTGGCCCACAAGCTTAGGATAAGCTTAGCAGTTAGGATTCCTGGTTTTCTCCCATGCGGCCAGAAGTGACTTTTTAGACAGCAGTAGAGCTACAGAACCCTGATAGGTTGAGGTTCCGATGTCTATGGGGAGTCATGTAACATGCTTCGGTATTGCCATTCATCACACAAGCTCTCGGATAAGCTCGGCAATTATCAGGGCTTACCTCCTGATAACAAGGTGAGAATAAGCAGACAGCAATGCTTGCCACTGTCACATCTAAAACCAACAACTCTGTAGCAATCAGGGGTCTTTACTATCGGTGGGCCAGTGGCGCAATGGACAAAGCGTCTGACTATGGATCAGAAGATTCTAGGTCAGACTCCTGGCTGGCTCGCTCTGTGCTTGTTTTTCTACGGCTTATTTTGTTGTTGTGTTTTTTTTTTCTTCTCCAAAATCCAAAAGAATAGGCAAATCTTCAGGCATTCTTCTTTTTTTCGACAAGCTCGGCGATTAACGTGGTAATAAAATGCATACTGGTGGGTCAGTTGATTCTATAATTGAACAATTTCATCTCTACTCTGTAACTGCTTTACTACTTTGAAGGGTGTAATGCCATGTGGTTTTGATGTCATGGGCTTGCCATTTTGAAGCCTTATCACTAATTGCCACCTGGACATTGAGAATAAGTTGTAAACTGAGTTAAACTGAAGGAGCGAATAATCAGCAACTTTGCCGATTAAAAATTGGTCTCACTTTCATTGTTACCCTCACAATGTCATTTTTGTACCTTGACAGAGTGACGATAGGCAGTTTTTCCTCTAGATAACGGTTGCACTGTGTGTTTTCAAATGAATGACACAAGTATTTTCAACTGGAAAAGAGCTTAATTACCAGTTCGATGTATCAATTCAGCAATCACAGGAATCTGCCCAAATAAACTGAACCCCCGGGGTGAGTAAAAAAAACAGATCCCTTGAATGCATACAACACTATATAATTCAGAAAACGGTCCTTTTGGATAATTCTTGTTTTGCCAAATTATTATCACGTTGTTACAATCGCAGACCTAAAGCAACAGGCCACTTTTTGAATAAAGTTTATGGATATGACAAGCATGCCAAATACAAAAAAGATCCTCTCGAGAGGATGCACCACTGAGTTACAATCACATAGAATCTTTCTTTATAGATATGTTTGCACTTATTCCTAAACTGCCAAATCCACAAGGGGCACCCGGATATGAACTGGGGCCCTCTTGATCTGCAGTCAAATGCTCTTTCATTGAGCCATACCCCCACAGACTTCTGTGCTTAGGGCCAAAGATTAAGTTAGATCCGAATCAACAACTCTACAACTCAAAACCTCCAAATAAGACAAGTCCAAAGGGGACACCCAGATTTGAACTGTGGACGACTTGATTACAGACTCACTTTGAAATCATGTCGTTGATTATGTCAAGCAAGCCAGATCCAAAACGTAGACCTATTGATCTGCAGACAAATGCTCTGTCGTTGAGCTATATCCCCGTACTGCATGAGCACAAACCTCAAAAATGAATTTATGTCAAGGATTTGTTTATTCCTAATATGCCAAGCCCAAATTAGGAACATGGAATGAACCTGGGACCTCTTGATCTGCAATCAAATGCCGTGCCATTGAGATATAACCCCGTACAGTATGAGCACAAAAAGGCAGGAAGATATGGCTACACATATTCCTAACATGCCAATTCCAAATGGGGCACCCGGATTTGAACCGGGGATCTCTTGATCTGCAGTCAAATGCTCTAACACTGAGCTATACCCCCACAGACTCCCTGGATCATAGCCTCACACAAGATGACAGACTCACTTTTGAATAAAGTTTTTGGATATGACAAGCATGCCAGATACAAAAAATGAACCTCTCGGGAGGATGTGCCACTGAGTTACAATCACATACAGAATCTTTCTATATAGATATGTTTGCACTTATTCCTATTCTGCCAAATCCATATGCGGCACTCGGAGTTGAACCGAGGACCTCTTTATCTGCACTCAAATGCTCTACCACTCAACTATACCCCACATCTTTGCAGAAAAATGCTCTTTCATTGAGCCATACCCCCACAGACTTCTGTGGTTAGAGCCAAAGATTAAGTTAGGTCCAACGATTCAACAATATCAAACATTGACTCCTTCACTGTAAACTTAGGTCTTTGGTTACTCCAAATCCGAATCAACAACTCTACAACTCAAAACCTCCAAATAAGACAAGTCCAAAGGGGACACCCATATTTGAACTGTGGACGACTTGATTACAGACTCACTTTGAAATCATGTCGTTGATTATGTCAAGCAAGCCAGATCCAAAACGTAGACCTATTGATCTGCAGACAAATGCTCTGTCGTTGAGCTATAACCCTGTACTGCATGAGCACAAACCACAAAAATGAATTTATGTCAAGGATTTGTTTATTCCTAATATGCCAAGCCCAAAGGAAGCACATGGAATGAACCTTGGGATTTCTTGATCTACAATGAAACGCTGTGCCATTGAGATATAACCGCATACAGTATGAGCACAAAAAGGCAGGAAGATATGGCTACACATATTCCTAACCTGCCAAATCCAAAGGGGGCACCCAGATTTGAACTGGGGACCTCTTGATCTGCAGTCAAATGCTCTACCACTGAGCTATACCCCCACAGACTCCCTGGACCATAGCCTCACACAACATGACAGACTCAATTTTGAAAAAAGTTTTTGGATATGACAAGCATGCCATATTCAAAAAAAAGAACCTCTCGAGAGGATGTGCCACTGAGTTACAATCACATACAGAATCTTTCTATATAGATATGTTTGCACTTATTCCTAATCTGCTAAATCCATAAGCGGCACCCGATTTTGAACCGAGGACCTCTTGATCTGCACTCAAATGCTCTACCACTCAACTATGCCCGATGAGAGGCTTAATAACAGCCAGTTTGAAGGTTTTGGGGACATATCCTAATGACAATGAGGAATTAATAATAGTCAGAAGAGGATCTATGACTTCTGGAAATACCTCTATTAGGAGCTTAGATGGTATAGGGTCTAACATACATGTTGTTGGTTTAGATGATTTAACAAGTTTATACAATTCTTCCTCTCCTATAGTAGAGAATGAGTGGAACTGTTCCTCAGGGGGTCTATAGTGCACTGTGTGATATGATACTGTATCTGACAGCTGAATGGTTGCAATTTTATCTCTAATAGTATCGATCTTAGAAGTAAAGTAGTTCATAAAGTCATTACTGCTGTGATGTTGGGAAATGTCAACACTTGTTGAGGCTTTATTTTTCGTTAATTTAGCCACTGTATTGAATAAATACCTGGGGTTATGTTTGTTTTGTTTCACCACAAGTGGTGCATGTTCACCAAAATGTCACAAATTTTAGGCAATAAAATAGAAAGTTGCCTATGTGTTGGAATGTACAAAACTGATGACAAACATATGGTCAGACATACATAGAGGGCCTTTCTTTAGAATAAATCAAGCAGGGGGCCTCTCCTCTCTAAGGAGGTATTAAAATTGTAATCATAAGGAAACGTTTGACTATTGTGGAACCGCCCCATATAGTGTATATAAGGAGATACCAAAAAACATTCGAGAGATTTCCTTGCAAGGACTCTCGGCGTTGTTTTCCATAAAATAAAGTCTTTTCTTCTGAGAGACAACCACTGACTGAGTGTGATTCTTCTGAGAACCGGTAGACGAAACTACATCAGCAACTTTGCGGATAAAAAATTGGTCTCACTTTCATTAATAACCTCACAATATGTCAATTTTGTACCTTGACAGACCGACGATAGGCAGTTTTTCATGTCCCTTGAATGCATGCAACACTATTTATTTCTGTAAACCACACTGGCCAGATTATGGAAAGTGGCCCACAAGCTTAGGATAAGCTTAGCAGTTAGGATTCCTGGTTTTCTCCCATGCGGCCAGAAGTGACTTTTTAGACAGCAGTAGAGCTACAGAACCCTGATAGGTTGAGGTTCCGATGTCTATGGGGAGTCATGTAACATGCTTCGGTATTGCCATTCATCACACAAGCTCTCGGATAAGCTCGGCAATTATCAGGGCTTACCTCCTGATAACAAGGTGAGAATAAGCAGACAGCAATGCTTGCCACTGTCACATCTAAAACCAACAACTCTGTAGCAATCAGGGGTCTTTACTATCGGTGGGCCAGTGGCGCAATGGATAATGCGTCTGACTACGGATCTGAAGATTCTGGGTCTGACTCCTGGCTGCAGGCTGGCAGCCAGTTGATTACTCTGTAACTGCTTCATTACTTTGAAGGGTGTAATGCCATGTGGTTTTGATGTCACGGGCTTGCCATTTTGAAGCCTTATTACTAATTGCCACCTGTAGATTGAGAATAAATTGTAATCTGCATTAAACTGAACGAGCGAATAATCAGCAACTTTGCGGATTAAAAATTGGTCTCACTTTCATTATTAACCTCACAATATGTCAATTTTGTACCTTGACAGACCGACGATAGGCAGTTTTTCATCTAGATAATGGTTGCAATGTGTGTTTTCAGATGCAAGACAAAAGTATTTTCACCTGGACAAGAGCTTAATTACCAGTTCAAGGTATCAATCCAGCAATCACAGGAATCTGCCCAAATAAACTGAACCCCCGGTGTGAGTAAAAAAAAACAGCAATACCGAAGCATGTTACGCTTACAGAAGTGACTTTTTGGCCAGCAGTAGAGCTACAAGACCGTGATATGTCGAGGTTCTGTCTAACACTTTGCCCCTTCGATAGCTCAGCTGGTAGAGCGGAGGACTGTAGGTTGGAGTGTTGGCAATCCTTAGGTCGCTGGTTCGACTCCGGCTCGAAGGAGGTCATTTTTTCAAGTGCTCACCATTTTTTTGGTTTGGAGCTGGCTTTCTCGCAGCTATTAGCAGAGCTTGAATTCGCAGTCCACAATTGGAAGCCAAAAGAGCTTTCGCTGACCGGGAATCTAACCAGGGCCGCGGCGGTGAGAGCGCCGAATCCTAACCACTAGACCACCAGGGAGGGACTGGTGGGCTGGTGGGCTTACCTCCTGAAAACAAGGTGAGAATAAGCAGACAGCAATGCTTGCCACTGTCACATCTAAAACCAACAACTCTGTAGCAATCAGAGGTCTTTACTATTGGTGGGCCAGTGGCGCAATGGATAACGCGTCTGACTACGGATCAGAAGATTTTAGGTTCGACTCCTGGCTGGCTTGCTCTCTGCTTGTTTTTCTCCGGCTTATTTTGTTGTTGTGTTTTTTTTTCTCTTCTCCAAAATCCAGAAGAAAAGGCAAATCTTCAGGCATTCTTCTTTTTTTCTAAAAAAGACATATTATGCACACCCTTTCCGATGTCTAGAGAAGACACGGACATGCTTCGGTATTGCCATTCGTCTCACAAGCACTCCGACAAGCTCGGCGATTAAAGGGGAAATAAACTGCAGGCTGGCAGCCAGTTGATTTTCGAATGAAGAATTTAATCGCTACTCTGTAACTGCTTCATTACTTTGAAGGGTGTAATGCCATGTTGTTTTGATGTCACGGGCTTGCCATTTTGAAGCCTTATCACTAATTGCCACCTGGACATTGAGAATAAATTGTAATCTGTATTAAACCGAACGAGCGAATAATCAGCAACTTTGCGGATACAAAATTGGTCTCACTTTCATTATTAACCTCACAATATGTCAATTTTGTACCTTGACAGAGTGACATTAGGCAGATTTTCATCTAGATAACGGTTGCAATGTGTGTTTTCAGATGCATGACACAAGTATTTTCACCTGGACAAGAGCTTAATTACCAGTCGCAGACCTAAAGCAACAGGCCACTACAAGATCCTGCGCCCACACTGACCACATGTATGGAAAGTTCGCCACTGGCCAGTTTAAGGTGTCCAAATACCATATGGTCTAGCGGTTAGGATTCCTGGTTTTCACCTAGGCGGCCCGGGTTCGACTCCCGGTATGGGAACGCATGCTTCTTTTTGCTTCCCTCCTCAAAAATCCAGCACATCTTCCTGCACCAGATGTCGAGGTTCTGTCTAACACTTTGCGCCTTCGATAGCTTAGCTGGTAGAGTGGAGGACTGTAGGTTGGAGTGTTGGCAATCCTTAGGTCGCTGGTTCGACTACGGCTCGAAGAAGGTCTTTTTTTCAAGTGCTCACCATTTTTTTTGGTTTGGAGCTGGCTCTCTCGCAGCTGTTAGCAGAGCTTGAATTCGCAGTACACAATTGGAAACCAAAAGAGCTTTCCCTGACCGGGAATCGAACCCAGGCCGCGGCGGCGGGAGCCGAAAATAGTTAAGCTTAACTTCTCTTAACTTTTCCCTTTCATTCTCTATGGTAGTGCTTAACACTACGGATGCAATATATTTGTGGCCACATGTAGATTTCCTGGCGCTGTTTCGCCGGAATTTAAGAAGCCTGGTGTCATCTGTCAATAATTCGTAGTGAGTGGAGGAAGGGAGGAGACCAGTTTCACGATCGGAGAGATATCTGTTTACCGAATTGTTGTACAAAACAAAACAAGTTTGCTGGCAAGCATTTACTGTCTAAACTACCGTCGCAAAAGTTTTACCTCAGGTGACCGCTGTTTTTACGTAAGAGTTCGAGATCAACGCAATTAACGTTAAGCGAGAAGGTAAGTTAAGTTAAATGCTACGTTACTTTAGCAATATTAACTTTCTGTATTGTAAATACATTATCATATAAATGACATGTATATTCTCATGTAATGGTATTGTTAATTGTGTTGAATGGTTTGTGATGTTAGGAAATATTAAACCAAACTCATAGTTGAACATAAGGCAGTTATTTTATATAATTGTTATAGTTTCTTTGTAAGAGTGAAGGTTTCATAATTGATCTCTAAGTACTTAAAAATGTTTTTTTGAAAATGTTAACAATGCAATATGATACTCATAATGTAATTAATATGTATTACACACATATTACATTTATTACATATATATTCTATATTATTATATATATTACATTGTACTTGTGCAATTTAATGGTATAGTTTAAACTGTGTGTATATAAAACAACATTTTTAATTAGTTAAACTTGTTTTAATATATACATGTATACATTTTCATATTAAATATTTTATATGCGTACTCATATATTGAGTGGATTAAATAAATATTAAATAACACAAATTTATAAGTCTCTTATGCTCTAAGGCTGCATTTATTAAGCTAAAAAACTGTAATATTATGAAATATTATGGCAAGTTAAAATAACTTATATATAATAATATATATATATATATATATATATATATATATATATAACTGCTGCTGATAACTGTCTTATTTCACTATATTAAGTATTTTTATGTGGCCATGATTTCAGAACAGCAACATGAAGAAAACTGTTTTTTTCCCCGGGAGATACAAGGTGTCTTTCAGGAAAGGCCCATCAGGCCATTTATGCCGGGACCCATCAGAAGAGGCAAAAAGAATTAAAGACAACCCTTCACTGCAGAACAAGTCAACACCTCAAAGAGAAGATCTGGTCAGGATGAATGCCCGTTCTGTTGTCTTACAGAGAGGAGGGGATGTCTCTGACAAGCAAGAGGTGTTGGGAGAATACATTCTACAGTTTGGCAAATACAAGGGCCAGTCTTTCAGGTGGTTACTAGAGAATGATGTCGGCTATGCTTTGTACCTGTCCAATAAGGTTGAGGAAGAAGAACAGGCTGGGCAGTTCAACCCAGAGGGTCCTTGCAAAGATAGTCTAATTTCCTTTATTGAATACTCAAGAAGCTTTAAGGAAATTGATGATCTTAAACGGTATCTGTCTCAAAGGCCAGGTCCATTGCCAGTTTTGATAGAGGAAGACAATACTGTTGGATTTGGAACAAGAGCTCAAAACACTTGGAGACAAATTTGGGATACCAGGGCAGATGGATATGCTTTCTTTATAATGAAGCAGAAGTGTGTTCCAGGCAGCAAAATGTACAACTTGCAGCAGTATCTTTTAAAACAGCAGCAACAACAGCTGACAATAAACACTCCTCCGTTGCCCTCACCATCAGCTTCCACTGCAAGACCACTTGTTCCTTCCAGTACTGCTTCTGATCAGCCTGGTAAGTTAATAAAATTCATGCAAATTTGCTTATATTGTTACTTAAAGCCTACTGATCCATTGATTTTGTTTTATAGTGATGGAGGAGGATGAAGAACTGGAGAGGATAATGCTGAGTCTGTCTCCAACAAAGTATCTCACACAGCTGAGTAAGTGAATCAAGAGTCACGTCATGTGTGTTATACAGAGCCATTTCAAGTTCAGCATGTTTTTGACACATGCAATTGCACATACTGGAGCAAAAATGTTCAAATTATGCTTAATTTTCAGGATCATCTGCAGCCACGGAATCCACACACTTGTCTACAGCAGGTTACTTTCCAAATCAGACTCAGAGGCTTATTCTGTTACATACAGACTTATCCTCTATTTCTGAATTTAATTATCTTATTTGTTGCTTTGGCAGTGTTCTTGCCTGTTCTAAAAAACATGTTTTTTTGTTCTAACTATAATTAAGGGTTGAACATACCAGTGGTGAGGGTGAGTGCACTTCATGAATTGTATGCATGGTATTTAAAGTGTCATTTGTTGTTATAAGTGGAATGTTTACTTACAGACTTTTGAACATTATTAGAATTTGCATTCCTAGAATAAATAGAATGATAGAATAAACAATGATTCATGCATTACATTAAATGAGTCATTTAATGTAGTCAAGACAATTAAATACACATCATGTACATTCAGTGTTTTAATATATTTTTTATTTCCTCCTTGTGCTGGTCCATGCAGGTCTGCCACAGCCTCCATCAACATCAGTTCCTGTGTGTAGGCCTTCTTCACGGGGTGAAGGCTCTGTACCACCTGCAGCAACACAATCAACACCGGCACCAATGCCATCTGCACTGACTGAAGCCCCTGTTCTCAGCTACAAAAAGGTAAAGACAGTTAAATACACATCATGTGCAATCATTGTTAATACAGACACACACATATATATATATATATATATATATTTTTTTTTTGTGTTCCATCCAGTTCTGTCGACATCACATGCAGTCTCTAGTTCTCCCAGTCCCAGTATGCCTTCCACAGACTGATGGGCCTGTACCACCTCCTGCAGCACAATCAGCACCTACAGCTCCTGCATCAATGCCTTCTGTACAGAAAGAAGCACCTGTTCCTAGCTACTTGCAAGATATCAGCCGCTGGAACTGCTCTCTTCATCAAAGAATTTGGATGAAGACAGAGATGGAATCCATGGGGCTCTGGCCAGGATCACACCCAATAAGACACCTCATGAATATGGTCTCCTTGTGGCGCTATCCACCTCAGCCTGAGCTTATAGAGACAAACACTGGCCTTCCATCACCCAAATACTTCCAACTCCATCCCTTTTTAATTTGGAAACCTGAGCACAGTATAATGGAAAGGCTTAGGAACAATTACATCCTGCCTTGTCTTTACAGATGTCAAAATCCAAATGTTGTGTCCTCTGGTGTGGGAAGACCCAGAGTGATCCTTGGTACTACTGGGCAATTTTACATCCTTGCTTCACGTCTGTGTTGTAAGGCATGCAAAAGATACTGGTTTGCTGATAAACCTCAGTGGCTGGACATTCTACCACAGCGATTCAGAAACGTCTTGCCAGCCTTCCTCACCCATAAGAAGGCAATCTGTAAAACAGTGATGGATGAACTGAGGCGCTCTGGAAAATCCCCTAATGACATGGCCAACCAGCTGTCTGAGGTGCTTCACCTTAAATTTGAAAGAGCACATCTGACTTACCTTCTCAGTGTGCAGAATGTCAGGGATGCTGAAGCAGGGATGTATGGTCAGAAAACCATCACTGGGGCACTGAGGAAGGATGACACACCTGCACCGTTTGGGGATTACGGAGACACTGATGGGTGGAATGGGGTGTCTGTCTCTGCACACTATTTAATAGAGTGCCTCCTTCATGAATATCAGCGGCAGGAAGCAGCTCTCACTCAGCTCCTACAAGGCACTTTTGGACAGGTGTTCAGGTCAGATCACACACGCAAAGTTGCTAGAAAAGTGACCCTCTTATCTGGCACAATGTCATCCTATGCTGTGATGAACGAGAACTGGATGATTCTGTCCTGGGTGATGCTGCAGAGTGAAAGTGAGCAGTCATTGGAGTCAATGTACTGTGGGCTATCCAATCGCTACAGTGCTGCTGGTATTCCCAAGGCCAAGTACCAGTGGGTGGACAGGTATAAATCATCACATCTAACCAAACATTACATCAAGTGGTGTAAGCAAAGGTTATGAATACATTAAAATGTATTTTTCTTTCTCCTTTATGTACTTAGGGACTGCTGTGCCGCTTTCAGAGTGATGGACCCAGGACCTGATGAGCACCAGCAGTGGGAAGCCTGGAGGACCACAGAAGCTATTGTGGCAGAGGTTACATCAGGAAACCACAAGAATTTACATGCCGCTTGCAGGAAGTTCAACGAGGACATGGTTGTTAAACTGGACTTGTTTCACTGTATGCGGCGGTTCACCAGGGAGTGTGTTTCGGAGCACCATCCTCTGTATGGCTCCTTCTGCCAGTTCCTCTCTTCTGCCTTCTCTGTAGTTGATCAGAGTGACCTGGAGAAACTGAAGAACGCATACAGATTCTGTGGTATCGAGCCTGCTAATCCCACCAAGCTGCACATCAGAGAGCACTGCAGGACAAAAGTGCCACATCCCAGAGAGCTGGTTCAAAGGGTGGAAGAAGTGTTACACCATTTCTATCTGGCAAAGGATCCCAACAACATCTTCCTTTTCAAACCCTCAATGTTAAAATTATGGTGGATTCAGCGTATCCACATCCTTAGAGGCTGCCTGAGTGATCCTGAGGTGGAGGAAGGAATCCTCTACAGATATGGTGGAACCCTACAGCTGAATCATGTCAAGGGTGATGGAGCTGCTGTGCCGATTTGGATCCCTGTGAGAGGCACTTCACAGCAGGAGGGGTTTCATTTCCACCAGGCTCAGTGGGTAACAGGCAATCGTGTCTCTCCTGAGTTGTTCCAAGCACAGTGAAGTGAAGTGAAGTGACATTCAGCCAAGTATGGCGACCCATACTCAGAATTTGTGCTCTGCATTTAACCCATCCGAAATGCACACACACAGAGCAGTGAACACACACACACACACTGTGAGCACACACCCGGAGCAGTGGGCAGCCATTTATGCTGTGGCGCCCGGGGAGCAGTTGGGGGTTCGATGCCTCGCTCAAGGGCACCTAAGTCGTGGTATTGAAGGTGGAGAGAGAACTGTACATGCACTCCCCCCACCCACAATTCCTGCCGGCCCGGGACTCGAACTCACAACCTTTCGATTGGGAGTCCGACTCTCTAACCATTAGGCCACGACTTCCCCAAGGGTCCCCAGGGTATGACTGGTGTGGCACGCTGGAATTATCAGCGGCTGGTGGACCTGAAGCAGCCTGGGGTTGTCTTACCTGGAGTGTTTGACCCTGTTTTGATGATGGAGTTAAACAGGGCATCTATAAGAGTGACAGGGCAACCCAAATATCCAGCCTTGCACATCTCCAGCAGGGACACAGGAGAGAGGTTTGGCCTGCAATACGTGGAGCCAGGTTGTCGACATGTGCCTCTTGACTTTGACAAGCACAAAAGCAGGAAGACAGACCTAGGAGATGTGGAGATGCAAGAGGAGTCTTCATCTGGCGTTCCGTTTCCATTCCCATCTCAGGTAAGCCTTTAAAAAATTGATAACAGTTTTTTTTTTATAAAAATAATACATTTATAATTCTCACTTGCATATTGCACTCATTTTTTTAGGAATGCTTAAAGGATACCTCTTCTGCTGAGACCCCTCTTGCTGCAGAACCAGAGGCTACCTCACAGCCTGTCATTTTTCACCAGTTTCCTACACCAAGTGCTGTGACAGTGAAGGAACAAACATCTGAGGAGTGTCTTTTATTTGGAGGTAACTATATAATACATACAGGCGTCAATGTGTGTAATCTGTCTGCCTCATCTATGGACACAAAAAAAAAAATACTTAAGTTAGTAATTTTGTGAATCTCTTTTAGAACTCCCAAGCACATCACCACTGCCTTTAGCTGCTTCTCCCTGTGCTGCTCGCACTGGACCTATTAAGACCGGTGGCCGAGTTTTTGTGTTGGACCATAACAGATGGACGGATCCAATGAGAAATGCAATTGATGGTTTGCTGGCCAAGCATCATGGGAGCAAGGATCTCCTTACAAAGGTGGATGCTGAATATGCTGCTATGGCACAGAGTGCCTGTACTGACCCCAACAGCCTTCTGCATTCCACCACAAAGCAGCACATAAGCAGGTACATAAAACACCTTGCTATAAAAAAGAACACTAATGCTTCTCTCAACACCAGCCCAGAAAAGCTCTAGGAGACACAGCATTTATGGCAGCGTCTTCACTCAGGCAGTGAAACAATCAGTGTCCCAGTGACAGTATTGCCACCTGCCCCAGTCAATCCACCTGCAAAGGCTGTTCCTGAGGCTGTCCCTCTGGACCAGACAGCTTTCAAGAAGATGGTGAAGGACATCATAGAGAAGCAGCAGGCAGTTCAGCAGCAACAACAATTGCAGGCGCTGCAAAAAAAGCAAACCAGATCCTGTTTAGCCTGTGGCCAGCCTAAGTCTCGATACATGGGTGATGGCTCCTCAATACATTTCTTCTATCAAGGTAGTGATGTTAAATACTTCTACTGCTCCAAGAAAGTATTTGACACATATTCAGCAGAGGGCCTGACCAACCCCAGAATGCCTTTTGAAGACTTTGCAGAGACTCCTTTTTTTCAGCGGGAACTGGAGGCCTCTAAGCAGAGAGGGGCTGAAAGGAAGAGGGTCACTGATGAGAGAAGCAAGAGGAAGTCAGCAGTAGAGCATCCTACTGGTCGTCTGTGCAGATTCTGCCACCTGCCACTGAAACAAGGACCCAACAGTCCTCATATTCACACTGGTTTACCTGGAGTGGCAGGCAAATACATTTACTGTCCTGCTAAAGTGTTTTCTCTTTATCAGGCTCAGGGAATGAGTGCAGAAATGTCATGGAGAGACTTTCAGCAGTCTCCATTCTATGAGACTGAGAAGCAGAGGTGGATAAAGGAAAAGAAAAAATGACTTCACTGTGCTACAAAACAGTATTTGAGATCTGGGCATGTCATTTGACAAAGACATTCCTTGCACAAGGTTGTGTATATATGTATATATATTTTGTTGCACTTGTAAAAAAATTTTATTAAAATTTGTTTGTTTTCTTAATTATTTCATTTATTTCCTTTTGTTCAATAAAATACCGAAATGATTATTTTATTCTATTGCATTGTATCTTAGTGGGGTTTTTATATTGTTGACTTGCATTGTTAATAACTGTTATAACTAAACTGTCTACATAATTATTTCATTTTAAAAATATTTTTTTAAATATTAAAAAAAAAAAATATTTTTTTTTTTAATCCCCCCCCGTTATCCACAACTTTAGATTATATTATCATTATTGTTGTTGTTGTTATTTAATCTATAATTGTAAATTATTAAATTTATTTCTGTTTTCTATTTCTGTTCATTAAAATAACAAAAGTAATATATTTTATTGTATTGCCTTGTATTTTAGTGTTTTTATTTTTATTTTATTGACTTGCATTATTTTATCTAGCCTCATAAACACTATATGTTAATAACTGTTGCTATTAAACTCCTTTTTAATTTAAAATATGTGTTTCTTGTATTTTCTCCCCGTGTTATCCACAACTGTAGATTTTATTATTATTACTGTTGTTTAATCTGTAATTTTAAATTATTTATTCCCATTTGTGATCTTTAAAATACCTGAAACATTGGCCTCATTTGCATTGTTAGTGTTTTTTTTATAAGTACATTTTATAGACTTGCGTTGTTATTATCTTGCTCAGATTTGAAAACACTAAATGTTAATCACTGTTACTATTAAATATACATAATTGTTCAGAATTATTTAATTTAAAACACAATTTAATTGTTTTTCCTGTGTTCTCTCTTTTTATTATTGTTGTTGTTTAATATATAATTATTTAATGTTGTAACAATTCGTCTAGTATTCATACCCAGACCAATTGCCACAAGATTTATATTAGGGAGGGAACCACCGGCTATGGTCTGTGTTAGTTCAAATACTCAAAAAAAAAACAAGAAATAGATGCAAAAGTGAGTATTATTCCACAAGAAAGCAGTAAAGCATACATATCAATACATGATAGAAAACCCCACATATAATAACCAGAGGCATAGCATTTCAAAATAAAAGGAAAAAGTCACACATCAACAACATTATTTACAAAAGTAGTGCAAGAGTTCTTATCTGGATAGGCAGAAACCACAACAGTTTTCTGCCGTACTCAAGTGCACACAAGACAAGAAACGAAATGGCCGATCCAGATGACACCGAGGAGAATAGAAGTAAGGTGTCCAGTGGTTAAACAGTCCTTTTGAAGTACAATCT
Source organism: Carassius carassius (assembly GCF_963082965.1). Lineage (NCBI taxonomy): Eukaryota > Metazoa > Chordata > Actinopteri > Cypriniformes > Cyprinidae > Carassius > Carassius carassius. The sequence continues at coordinate 1,072,530 of NC_081792.1, forward strand.
TCCCGGATATCATCCGGAAGGACTAAAGAGTCCTTATTGACTGAGCAGAAAATCCCATAGATTCCCAGTCTGGACTGGAGTGGTATGCCATGCTGTTAGGCCTCAAACACCTCTCACTCCTTCTATCTTTGCCTTACTGATATCCTAGAGCAATAAGCACACTCTCTCCCCCTATTGTCAGGTAGAAGCCTTACATACGCACACAGGAAACTAATGTGACAGGTCAAGACTGTTACATACCCTCCCCCTCAGCAGAAGGATGGCTATAACCATAACATGGCTTCAGATTTTGTACGTGTACAGTTTCCACAATATCAGGATTATCAATGTACCTTACAGAACAATTAACAGGTCCAAGTACTTTTATCACCTTGGCAGGGCCTTTCCATTTTGCTGCCAACTTAGCCATATACCCTTCGTCTGCTCTGGAAAGAGGATGGGTCCGGACCCAAACCAAATCTCCCACCAAAAACTGCACAGATTTATGCCGTTGATTATAGTACCTTTGCTGTTTACTTTGGGCTCTTTCAACGTTAGTTTCCACCAGGTTGATGAGTTCCTGTTGTCTATCAAGAAGAACATATGCAGGGTTATCAGGATCAGGGAGTTTGTGAATGGCTCTTTCTATGGGCCCTTTCAATTTTCGTCCTAATGCAACCTCTGCAGGTGTGAAACCAGTGCTCTCATGCCATGCAGTGTTAAGAGCAAATCGAAACTCTGCTATCCACTTGTCCCATTGTCGATGTTGATCACCTACATAAGAAGCAATCATTGTTTTGAGGTTGCGATTAACTCTTTCTGTGAGATTGGTTTGTGGGTGGTAAGCGGTTGTCAATTTCTGAATGACCCCCCATTGCTTGCAGACTGTACTGAGTAATTGAGATGTAAATTGTACCCCTCTATCTGACACTAAGTACATAGGTGTACCCCATCTGGTGAAAATCTCCTCCACAAGAATCCGGGCTATTTGCGGTGTCTTGGCAGTACGTAATGGGAACATTTCTATCCATTTAGAGCAATACTCAACAACCACGAGGAGGTATTCATTTTGTTTACTGCTCTTAGGGAAAGGTCCCATTAAGTCCACTCCTAACATAAACCCAGGTTCAACTACAGGAGTTGATTGGAGATGACCAGACAGCTTGGTTATAGCGGGTTTGTATTTTTGACATGTGGTACATTCCTTGCAATACTTCCATACTTCATTTCTCACATTAGGCCAATATGCAAAATCCAGTAATTTTAATAGCGTTTTCAATCTCCCCAAGTGTCCACTAAGGGGACTGTCATGTACGTAGTGTAAGAGAGCTTCACGTTGACTGGACGGGATCACCAGTTGGAGTTTTTGTCCTTGTTGTACTTTAGGTAGACTACGAAACAGAAAACCATTCTTCATCACGTAGTGGATGCGGGAAGGATCAGGAAGTTTATTGCACTGTGCCTCTTGAATCAGTTCTTGTAACTCTGGATCTTTTTGTTGATCTGTGGCAATTTGTGCTAGATCTACTATTCTATAGATCTACTTGCAAGTTGCTTGGTAATACATCGGTGGCTTTGATTATTGCAATCATCTCCTGAGGGGTGTGGTTGGTGTGCCCTCTGGACAATATGTCAGGCACTACATTGCATTGACCTTTACGATACTTTACGGAGAAGTGAAAGCCTTGCAATCTCAGGGTCCAACGGGTGAGGCGTGATGATGGCTTTGGGTGCTGAAAGACCCATGTCAGTGCTGAATGGTCCGTTATGACTGTAAATGGTCGTCCCTCCAAATATGGCCTCCATTTTTCTACAGCCCAGACCACCGCCAAACATTCCTTTTCAGAGACAGAGTATGCCTTCTCTGCTCCTCATAATAAACGTGAGGCATAGGCGATGACCTTTTCTTCACCAGCTGTTTCCTGAGTTAGCACCGCACCTAACCCAACCTCACTAGCATCTGTTTGCACTGTGAATGGTTTACTGAAATCTGGGGGTATCAACACTGGTGCCTGGGTTAAATCCTGTTTTATAGTGTTGAATGCATGTTGACATTGTTCTGACCATAACCAAGTGGACTTTTTTTGTTTCAGTGCATGAAGTGGGGCAGCTTTCTCAGAGAAATTAGAGATATAGCGGTGGTACCAACCAGCGAGTCCTAGGAATTGTTGCACGTCTTTGATTGACTGAGGGGTTGGAAAAGAAGCAACTGCTTCTACTTTTGCTGGATCGGTTTTTATTCCACTGCTTGACACAATGTGCCCTAAGAAGGTGAGAGTCTGTTGCATGAAGTTACACTTGTTCAGGTTGAGGGTTAGACCAGCTTTATGGAGACAATGGAAAACTTGCTGTAGGTGGCAAAGGTGTTCTTCCTCATTCTTGGAGAACACCACAACATCATCAATGTAAATGAAACAGCACTTACCCTTGATTTCTCTAAGTGCCTGTTCCATTAGTCTCTGGAAAGTTGCTGCAGCATTTTTAAGCCCGAAAGGAAGACGACAAAATTCGTATAACCCAGACGAAGTGACAAAGGCAGTTTTCTGGATGCTGTCAGGCACCATCTCCACCTGCCAGTATCCACTTTTTAGGTCCAGTGTACTGAATGTTGTGGCACCATGCAAAGATTCCAGAATGTCTTGGATCTGTGGCATAGGGTATGCATCGAGGTGAGTTTTAGCATTCAAACCCCGATAGTCCACACACAATCTTGAACTACCATCCTTCTTAGGCACTAATACTACAGGTGCTGCCCATGGAGAAGCTGATGGCCTGACAATCTTCTTGGTTAGCAGATTAATGATTTCAGATTCAATGAACTGCTGCTTGTCCAGAGAAACTTTATATGGGCGTTTTCTGACTGGTACTTCATCAATGGTGATGATTTGGTGTTTTACCATGTTGGAATGTCCTATTTCATGAGTGCATACTGTGGGCCATTGCAACATTAACTTTTCCAATTGCATTCTGAACTGACCATAAGTATTAGCTTGTTGAACCAATTTTTGAATGGTCAACTGGGTTTCGTTAGATATAGGAGGGGCTGGTACAGCTACATAAAAATGTACTGTCGCTTGGGATCCATGTGTCAAGAATGGAAAAGTTTCTTCAGCTCTTCCTTCTCTGGCGGGTATGATGTATCGGGATCTCTGAAAGTCTAAAGTCAATCCAGAATCCATCAGAAAATCCATCCCTAGGATGATTGGCACTGTCAAATCCACATCCCTCATTATGTATAATGTTAGTTCCATCTTAAGTCCTTGGATCTCACACTTCCAAGTCACTCTTCCAATTGCAGTCTGCTGCTGTCCATTGGCGAGGAGAAATGCTTGACCATCCCCGGGGTGATATGACTTGTTCTTGCTCATCTGGTCCCAGGTTGACTTTTTAATGAGAGAGAGTGTGCTACCAGTATCTACCATCGCTGTACAGTATCGATCTTGTAAAATAATAGGGATGGTGACAGTGTTGACCCCAGTTATGGCTGGATTATCGGAAGGTTGGATTATGCTTGCAGTGGTATGACAAGGTCCTACTTGGAGACAGCGAGCTGGTTGAACTTTCTTCTTTTGGTCAGCTGTATTAACTTGACTCCAGTACTTCCTAGATTCTTCAAAATCCCTTTCGATTTGTGTGCCAATCCTTACTAGTTCAGCAACATCCTTCACGGTCCCTCTTAATAGACTAGCTAGACGAGGGTTACAGTTTCTTAGTACAGCCTGGACAATGTCTTTCTCACTCATTCCACTTTTCCATTTCATACATAATGCTCGATATCGGTAAGCAAAGTCCCGAATACATTCCTTCACCCCTTGTTTCCTTTCCTGCAATCTTCTAATAGCTACGTCTTCGTAATCTTCACTTAAGAAGGACTGCAAGAAGACTTCTCGAAACTGCTTCCAACTCCTCACGTGTTGCCGTTCTGCCAGCCACCAGTCTTTAGCAGTACCTTTGAGCACCGCAGTCAACGCCGCCAGCACTTCAGCATCACTAAGAGGTCGAACTGCAAAATATTCTTCACAACGCTCAATGAAGTTTACAGGATCCTCTTCCTGAGCATCACAGAAGCTAGGGAACTCAAGTTTAACCGGGGGATTGTACTGCAAGGATGTATGACTTTCTGAATACATTGATGGAATGTTCTGTACGTGGTAAGTTTGATTTTGAGAAGCGGTATGAGGAGTAGAGCAATTGGGAACAGTCTGTGTGGAGTTATTTGAATGAGCATTGAATGATTAGAATTTTTGCTCAATTTGGACATCCCTTCGTTTCAGACAGTCTATCATGGATTGTCCTTTGTCCCTTATTGCTAGTTCCAACCGATCCTTCATTCTCTCTCTCTCTCTATCAAAACGGTAGTTCATTTGTTCCTGCAGCGTTTGAACCTTGGCTTCCAACACCTTTTGGGAAACACACTCACCTAACCTCTGTTTGTTCTCTTCCCAGCTGCTTTCAAGTGTAGTTAGTCGATCTGATAGCCTCTCTATCATCATTGTGGTTGATATTGGTGTGGCTTGGTTATGCTCACTTTCCCATTCAAGTGGGGGTGGGGGTAGAAACCTTTCCTGCACATCATCTAAGATATTTTCCTCCTCTTCTCCTTGATCAATGTACAAGTTGCTGAATGTGTGCATTAACTCACCCAACGGGACTCTCCAGGTAATAAATGCCTCAGATGAGAAATCCAGTTCAGGACCATTTTCATCCTCTCCCAGAGCAGCCTCACTTGCCATACTGAAATATCTGAAATTTATCCTGAACACAAGAGCTTATAAATGCCTGAAGGTCCCTGTTTGGGCGCCACTATGTAACAATTCGTCTAGTATTCATACCCAGACCAATTGCCACAAGATTTATATTAGGGAGGGAACCACCGGCTATGGTCTGTGTTAGTTCAAATACTCAAAAAAAACAAGAAATAGATGCAAAAGTGAGTATTATTCCACAAGAAAGCAGTAAAGCATACATATCAATACATGATAGAAAACCCCACATATAATAACCAGAGGCATAGCATTTCAAAATAAAAGGAAAAAGTCACACATCAACAACATTATTTACAAAAGTAGTGCAAGAGTTCTTATCTGGATAGGCAGAAACCACAACAGTTTTCTGCCGTACTCAAGTGCACACAAGACAAGAAACGAAATGGCCGATCCAGATGACACCGAGGAGAATAGAAGTAAGGTGTCCAGTGGTTAAACAGTCCTTTTGAAGTACAATCTTCCCGGATATCATCCGGAAGGACTAAAGAGTCCTTATTGACTGAGCAGAAAATCCCATAGATTCCCAGTCTGGACTGGAGTGGTATGCCATGCTGTTAGGCCTCAAACACCTCTCACTCCTTCTATCTTTGCCTTACTGATATCCTAGAGCAATAAGCACACTCTCTCCCCCTATTGTCAGGTAGAAGCCTTACATACCCACACAGGAAACTAATGTGACAGGTCAAGACTGTTACAATGTTTATTTATTTAACTATTAAATATTTTGGTAAGTACTGTACTTTAATAATAAAATTTTTCCGTTTTATATAATATATGTATTACTGACCTATAGATAAAAATTAGAAACTTACTTTTTTGCTGTTATTGGTTATATTTCATATATATATATATATATATATATATATATATATATATATATATATATATATATATATGGGTTTTCTGTACATAGTTATACAAATATAAAATTAATTTCTCTTTAAAAATAAAGGCCTGAAACATTACCAAATGTTCTTTTTTAATTATTCTAATTGTTCTATATTAAAAATAACTATTCCCTATTATAATGTAAATATTTATTAAGATTTATTAAGATATATTTATTTAATCATTATATATTTTGGTTAGTTTTTCTTATCATTTTTATAATAAGTATATAAGTAATTACTTTACTATAAATAAAATGGAAAACTTACTTTTTTGTGAGTGTTAGTTATATTACATATATATATGGGTTTTTTTGTACACAGTTATACAAATATAAATAGATGTCTCTTTAAAAATAAAGGCCTGAAACATTATCAAAATGTTCTTTTTAATAATTCACAATTTTCTATATTAAAAATAAATTTGTTTCTTAAGATCGTTGCACATTTTTTACATCCTACAAAACAACAATTATTACAATATTTATTTTATCTTTGTTCACAAAGTTCGTTTATTATATGTTAATCGTACCTAAAGTGTATCTAGATGAAAAAACGAATACAAACTAATTTAATGGTATTTGTGGCCGAGACAGGATTCGAACCTCTGATTCTGTGTATTTTTTTCGTCCCGCCTCCCTGGAATTGCCTTCGGTCCTATTGGCTAGTCAGCGTGAGAGCGCTGAATTCTAACCACTACACCACCAGGGAGGGGCTGGTGGGCTTACCTCCTGATAACAAGGTGAGAATAAGCAGACAGCAATGCTTGACACTGTCACATCTAAAACCAACAACTCTGTAGCAATCAGGGGTGTTTACTATTGGTGGGCCAGTGGCGCAATGGATAACGTGTCTGACTACGGATCAGAAGATTCTAGGTTCAACTCCTGGCTGGCCCGCCCGCCCTGTGCTTGTTTTTCTCCGGCTTATTTTGTTGTGTTTTTTTTCTCTTCTCCAAAATCCAGAAGAAAAGGCAAATCTTCAGGCATTCTTCTTTTTTTCCAAAAAAGACATATTATGCACACCCTTTCCGATGTCTAGGGAAGACACCGACATGCTTCGGTATTGCCATTCGTCTCACAAGCACTCCGACAAGCTCGGCGATTAAAGGGGAAATAAACTGCAGGCTGGCAGCCAGTTGATTTTCGAATGAACAATTTAATCGCTACTCTGTAACTGCTTCATTACTTTGAAGGGTGTAATGCCATGTTGTTTTGATGTCACGGGCTTGCCATTTTGAAGCCTTATCACTAATTGCGACCTGGACATTGAGAATAAATTGTAATCTGCATTAAACTGAACGAGCGAATAATCAGCAACTTTGCGGATACAAAATAGGTCTCACTTTCATTATTAACCTCACAATATGTCAATTTTGTACCTCGACAGAGTGACAATAGGCAGTTTTTCCTCTAGATAACGGTTGCCTTGTGTGTTTTCAAATGGATGACACAAGTATTTTCACCTGGAAAAGAGCTTAATTACCAGTTCGAGGTATCAATTCAGCAATCACAGGAATCTGCCCAAATAAACTGAACTCCCAGGCTGAGTAAAAAAAAAACAGATCCCTTGAATGCATACAACACTATATAATTCAGAAAACCGTCCTTTTGGATAATTCTTGTTTTGCCAAATTATTATCACATTGTTACAGTCGCAGACCTAAAGCAACAGGCCACTACAAGATCCTGCGCCCACACTGACCACATGTATGGAAAGTGCGCCAGAAGCCAATGGCCAGTTTAAGGTTTCCAAATCCCATATGGTCTAGCGCTTAGGATTCCTGGTTTTCACCCAGGCGGCCCAGGTTTGACTCCCGGTATGGGAACGCATGCTCCTTTTTGATTCCCTCCTCAAAAATCCAGCACATCTTCCTGCACCAGAAGTGACTTTTTGGCCAGCAGTAGAGCTACAAGACCGTGATATGTCGAGGTTCTGTCTAGCACTTTGCACCTTCGATAGCTCAGCTGGTAGAGCGGAGGACTGTAGGTTGGAGTGTTGGCAATCCTTAGGTCGCTGGTTCGACTCCGGCTCGAAGGAGGTCTTTTTTTCAAGTGCTCACCATTTTTTTGGTTTGGAGCTGGCTTTCTCGCAGCTGTTAGCAGAGCTTGAATTCGCAGTCCACAATTGGAAGCCAAAAGAGCTTTCGCTGACCGGGAATCGAACCAGGGCTGCGGCGGTGAGAGCGCCGAATCCTAACCACTAGACCACCAGGGAGGGGCTGGTGGGCTGGTGGGCTTACCTCCTGAAAACAAGGTGAGAATAAGCAGACAGCAATGCTTGCTACTGTCACATCTAAAACCAACAACTCTGTAGCAATCAGAGGTCTTTACTATTGGTGGGCCAGTGGCGCAATGGATAACACGTCTGACTACAGATCAGAAGATTCTAGGTTCGACGACTGGCTGGCTTGCTCTGTTCTTGTTTTTCTCCGGCTTATTTTGTTGTTGTGTTTCTTTTCTCTTCTCCAAAATCCAGAAGAAAAGGCAAATCTTCAGGCATTCTTCTTTTTTTCTAAAAAAGACATATTATGCACACCCTTTCCGATGTCTAGGGAAGACACGGACATGTCAATGTCAATGTCAATGTCACCTTTATTTATATAGCGCTTTAAACAAAATACATTGCGTCAAAGCAACTGAACAACATTCATTAGGAAAACAGTATCAATAATGCAAAAATGATAGTTAAAAGCAGTTCATCATTGGATTCAGTTATGTCATCTCTGTTCAGTTAAATAGTGTCTGTGCATTTATTTGCAATCAAGTCAACGATATCGCTGTAGATGAAGTGTCCCCAACTAAGCAAGCCAGAGGTGACAGCGGCAAGGAACCGAAACTCCATCGGTGACAGAATGGAGAAGAAACCAGGCTCAGTTGGGGGGCCAGTTCTCCTCTGACCAGACGAAACCAGTAGTTCAATTCCAGGCTGCAGCAAAGTCAGATTGTGCAGAAGAATCATCGGTTTCCTGTGGTCTTGTCCTGGTGCTCCTCTGAGACAAGGTCTTTACAGGGGATCTGTATCTGGGGCTCTAGTTGTCCTGGTCTCCACTGTCTTTCAGGGATGTAGAGGTCTTTCTAGGTGCTGATCCAGCATCTGGTCTGGATACGTACTGGATCCGGGTGACTGCAGTGACCCTCTGATCTGGACACAGACTGGATCTGGTGGCCACGTTGACCTCGGAACAAGAGAGAAACAGACAAATATTAGCGTAGATGCCATTCTTCTAATGATGTAGCAAGTACATAGGGTGTTATGGGAAGTGTTTCCGGTTCCGGTTTACCTAATTAATGCAGCCTAAAAATCCTTTAACAGATTTGGATAATAAAAGCATATTAGTATGTTATGTGTATGCCAGGTTAAAGAGATGGGTCTTTAATCTAGATTTAAACTGCAAGAGTGTGTCTGCCTCCCGAACAATGTTAGGTAGGTTATTCCAGAGTTTGGGCGCCAAATAGGAAAAGGATCTGCCGCCTGCAGTTGATTTTGATATTCTAGGTATTATCAAATTGCCTGAGTTTTGAGAACGTAGCGGACGTAGAGGATTATAATGTAAAAGGAGCTCATTCAAATACTGAGGTGCTAAACCATTCAGGGCTTTATAAGTAATAAGCAATATTTTAAAATCTATGCGATGCTTGATAGGGAGCCAGTGCAGTGTTGACAGGACGGGGCTAATATGGTCATACTTCCTGGTTCTAGTAAGAACTCTTGCTGCTGCATTTAGGACTAGCTGTAGTTTGTTTACTAAGCGTGCAGAACAACCACCCAATAAAGCATTACAATAATCTAACCTTGAGGTCATAAATGCATGGATTAACATTTCTGCATTTGACATTGAGAGCATAGGCCGTAATTTAGATATATTTTTGAGATGGAAAAATGCAGTTTTACAAATGCTAGAAACGTGGCTTTCTAAGGAAAGATTGCGATCAAATAGCACACCTAGGTTCCTAACTGATGACGAAGAATTGACAGAGCAACCATCAAGTCTTAGACAGTGTTCTAGTTTATTACAAGCAGAGTTTTTAGGTCCTATAATTAACACCTCTGTTTTTTCAGAATTTAGCAGTAAGAAATTACTCGTCATCCAGTTTTTTATATTGACTATGCAATCCATTAGTTTTTCAAATTGGTGTGTTTCACCGGGCTGCGAAGAAATATAGAGCTGAGTATCATCAGCATAACAGTGAAAGCTAACACCATGTTTCCTGATGATATCTCCCAAGGGTAACATATAAAGCGTGAAGAGTAGCGGCCCTAGTACTGAGCCTTGAGGTACTCCATACTGCACTTGTGATCGATAGGATACATCTTCATTCACTGCTACGAACTGATGGCAGTCATATAAGTACGATTTAAACCATGCTAATGCACTTCCACTGATGCCAACAAAGTGTTCAAGTCTATGCAAAAGAATGTTGTGGTCAATTGTGTCAAACGCAGCACTAAGATCCAATAAAACTAATAGAGAGATACACCCACGATCAGATGATAAGAGCAGATCATTTGTAACTCTAAGGAGAGCAGTCTCAGTACTATGATACGGTCTAAATCCTGACTGGAAATCCTCACATATACCATTTTTCTCTAAGAAGGAATATAATTGTGTGGATACCACCTTTTCTAGTATCTTGGACAGAAAAGGGAGATTCGAGATTGGTCTATAATTAACTAGTTCTTTGGGGTCAAGTTGTGGTTTTTTGATGAGAGGCTTAATAACAGCCAGTTTGAAGGTTTTGGGGACATATCCTAATGACAATGAGGAATTAATAATAGTCAGAAGAGAATCTATGATTTCTGGAAGCACCTCTTTTAGGAGCTTAGATGGTATAGGGTCTAACATACATGTTGTTGGTTTAGATGATTTAACAAGTTTATACAATTCTTCCTCTCCTATGGTAGAGAATGAGTGGAACTGTTCCTCAGGGGGTCTATAGTGCACTGTCTGATGTGATACTGTAGCTGACGGCTGAATGGTTGCAATTTTATCTCTAATAGTATCGATTTTAGAAGTAAAGTAGTTAATAAAGTCATTACTGCTGTGGTGTTGGGAAATGTCAACACTTGTTGAGGCTTTAATTTTCGCTAATTTAGCCACTGTATTGAATAAATACCTGGGGTTATGTTTGTTTTCTTCTAAAAGAGAAGAAAAGTAATCGGATCTAGCAGTTTTTAATGCTTTTCTGTAGGATATGTTACTTTCCCACCAAGCAATACGAAATACCTCTAGTTTTGTTTTCCTCCAGCTGCGCTCCATTTTTCTGGCTGCTCTCTTTAGGGTGCGAGTATGCTCATTATACCATGGTGTCAAACTGTTTTCCTTAACCTTCCTTAAGCGTAAAGGAGCAACTTTATTTAAAGTGCTAGAAAAGAGAGAGTCCATAGTTTCTGTTACATCATCAAGTTGTTCTGAGGTTTTGGATATGCTAAGGAATTTGGATACATCAGGAAGATAACTTAAAAAGCAGTCTTTTGTGTTAGAAGTGATGGTTCTTCCATACTTGTAACAAGAAGTAGAATATACAATTTTGGCTATATGAATTTTGCAAAGAACTAAATAATGATCTGAGATATCATCACTTGGCTGAATAATTTCAACACGATCAACATCAATTCCATGTGACAGTATTAAATCTAGAGTATGATTTCGACAATGAGTAGGTCCTGAAACGTGTTGTCTAACACCAATAGAGTTCAGAATGTCTATAAATGCTGATCCCAATGCATCGTTTTCATTATCAACATGGATATTAAAATCACCAACTATTAAAACTTTATCTGCAGCCAGAACTAACTCGGATGTAAAATCACCAAACTCTTTAATAAAGTCTGTATGGTGCCCTGGTGGCCTGTATACAGTAGCCAGTACAAACATAACAGGGGATTTATCATTAACATTTGTTTCTCTGGATAATGTTATATGAAGCACCATTACTTCAAACGAGTTATACTTGTAGCCTGCCCTCTGAGAAATCCTGAAAACGTTGTTATAAATTGAAGCAACACCTCCACCTTTGCCTTTTAGACGCGGCTCATGTTTATAACAGTAATCTTGGGGGGTGGACTCATTTAAAATAATGTAATCATCAGGTTTTAGCCAGGTTTCTGTCAAACAGAGTACATCTATATTATGATCAGTGATCATATTATTTACAAAAAGTGTTTTCGTAGAAAGGGTTCTGATATTCAATAAGCCAAGCTTTATCATTTGTTTATCCATATTGCTTCTGTTTTTTATTTGTTGAACCTCAATTAAATTGTTAATCTTAACTTGGTTTGGACGTTTTTTGTATTTTCTAGTTCGGGGAACAGACACAGTCTCTATAGTGTGATATCTAGGTGAAAGAGTCTCTATGTGCTGAGAATTAACTGACCTCTGTGACGGGAGGCAGCTAGCAGACGGTCGGTTTAGCCAGTCTGTCTGCTTCCTGACCTGGGCCCCAGTTAATCAAGTATAAACACTAAGACTATTTGCCAAATTTCTAGAGAGAAGAGTGGCGCCACCCCAGGAGGGATGAAGACCATCTCTTTTAAACAGGTCAGGTCTGCCCCAAAAGCTCGTCCAATTGTCTATGAAACCTATGTTATTCTGTGGGCACCACTTAGACATCCAGCCATTGAGTGATGACAATCTGCTATGCATCTCGTCACCACGGTAAGCAGGGAGGGGACCAGAGCATATTACAGTGTCTGACATCGTGCTTGCAAGTTCACACACCTCTTTAATTTTATTTTTAGTGATCTCCGACTGGCGAAGTCGAACATCATTAGCGCCGGCATGAATAACAATCTTACTGTATTTACGTTTAGCATTAGCCAGCACTTTTAAATTTGCCAAGATGTCAGGCGCTCTGGCTCCCGGTAAACATTTGACTATGGTGGCTGGTGTCTCTATATTCACGTTCCGTACAATAGAATCACCAATAACTAGAGCACTTTCATCAGGTTTCTCAGTGGGTGCATCACTGAGTGGGGAGAACCTGTTTAATGTTTTGATCGGAACAGAAGAGCGGTGTTTTGACCCACGACTATGCTGCCTCACAGTCACCCAGTTGCCCTGCTGCTGGGGCTCTGTTTCCGGAACCGAACAATGTACAGGAATCCCTGAGCTAGACGCATCCAAAGCCTTATCTAGAGCCCTAACATTCTTACTGTCCTCAATTAAAGTTTGGATGCGTGTCTCTAATTCTGAAATCTTCTCTGTCAGCCTAACTATTTCCCTGCATTTATCACATGTGAATCCCTCATCAGTGACAGAGATAGATAAACTGTACATGTGGCAAGAGGTGCAAGAAACAATGATATGAGAAGCCATTACTCACCGTGCTTGATGAAATATTCTTACTGCGGTTGTTTGATGAACTTGTGAAAAACTGGAGCGAGGGAGAGGAGAAAAAAAAAAAACAGCGATAGGTTTGAATGAAAACACTAATGACAAGCTAACGAGTGCTAACGCTTTGCAGGTGTACTGCACTCACGGATATAAAATAAAAGTGAACGATCAAAGTTAATCTGATAAGATTGATCGATAATATCAGAAATGTGGTGTGAATTAAGTTATATTTTACCACTTTAAAAAACAGAGAGTGATAGTAAGATAAAGATTCTAGAGAAAAAATAAAATAAAAACAGCTACACGGAGCTACAATTTGCTACAGAAGGCCAACAGGAAGTAGAGAAAACACTGTCCAACAGCGACCACATGCTTTGGTATTGCCATTCGTCTCACAAGCACTCCGACAAGCTCGGCGATTAAAGGGGAAATAAACCGCAGGCTGGCAGCCAGTTGATTTTCGAATGAACAATTTAATCGCTACTCTGTAACTGCTTCAGTACTTTGAAGGGTGTAATGCCATGTTGTTTTGATGTCACGGGCTTGCCATTTTGAAGCCTTATCACTAATTGCCACCTGGACATTGAGAATAAATTGTAATCTGCATTAAACTGAACGAGCGAATAATCAGCAACTTTGCGGATACAAAATTGGTCTCACTTTCATTATTAACCTCACAATATGTCAATTTTGTACCTTGACAGAGTGACAATAGGCAGTTTTTCCTCTAGATAACGGTTGCCGTGTGTGTTTTCAAATGGATGACACAAGTATTTTCACCTGGAAAAGAACTTAATTACCAGTTCGAGGTATCAATTCAGCAATCACAGGAATCTGCCCAAATAAACTGAACTCCCGGGCTGAGTAAAAAAAACAGATCCCTTGAATGCATACAACACTATATAATTCAGAAAACCGTACTTTTGGATAATTCTTGTTTTGCCAAATTGGACTCAGTTCACTTCGAACGACTCAGCAACAGTGTGGAAAAGTCTAAAGAAGATCACCAATTACAAGACACCACCCCCCAGCACTATGGAAAATCAACGACTGGCAGACGATCTGAACGAGTTTTACTGCAGGTTTGAAAGAACACCCATCACCTGCCCTGAATGCCTCTCCACACAATCGTTCACACCAATAACAACTCCTGCAACCAACCCTGAATGCCTCTCCACACAACCGTTCACACCATTTTCAGCTCCTGCAACCCATCCTGAACACCTCTCCAATCAAGCACTCTCACCATTCACACCTCCTGCATCCCCCCTCTCCCCCACACCTGCAATACAGATCAGCGAGGATGCGGTGCGCCAGGTCTTCCGGAAGCAGAAAAGGAAAAAAGCACCAGGCCCAGATTGTGTTACACCAGCCTGTCTGAAATCCTGTGCTGACCAGCTGGCCCCCATCTTCACACAGATCTTCAACAGATCGCTGGAGCTGTGCGAAGTCCTATCATGCTTCAAACGCTCCACCATCATCCCCATCCCAAAGAAACCCAAAATTACAGGACTAAATGACTACAGGCCTGTGGCTTTAACATCCGTAGTCATGAAGTCATTTGAAAAACTGGTGCTGGCCCACCTGAAGGACATCACTGGACCCTTGCTGGATCCTCTTCAGTTTGCCTACAGAGCAAACAGGTCTGTGGACGACGCAGTAAACATTGGACTGCATTATGTTCTGCAACACCTAGACAGACCGGGAACCTATGTGAGGATCCTGTTTGTGGACTTCAGCTCGGCTTTTAACACGATCATGCCAAACCTCCTCCTGCTGTTACGAACCCGTGTTGTTAAAATGCTCGTTGCTAAAGGGTTCAGCAACATAAAAGGAGACGCAAGGCAGAGAGCAGTTCAAAACATTTATTAAGACTAATAGGATGACTGCACAAACTCACGTCTCTCAATTTTTCTCTCTCTTCACATGTAAACACACATTTACTCTACACTAAAGTCAATACAGACATAACAAACACTAACAAAGATAAACAAAATAGTAGCACAAAAGACAAAGAACACAGTTTGAGTTGACCAGCGGCTAGGCATCATGACGCGCACGGAGTCACCGTCGCGCCTCACCCTCCTTCCCACTCCACTTATATGCTCAGCACGAGCCATCAGAGCAACGGGCCACAGGTGCGCAAGGGCGGAGCCTACATTCAGAAAGAAACCCCCGATTAGAAAACGAAACAAACACACAAATACACACAGGCAACACCCATAAGGCTGAGGCCGTAACACTTCTCCCCCTAAAGGAAGAATCAGATTTTTTTTTTTTTCTTTTCATTCCTTTAGAAGAGAAAAGAAAACTGATTCTGCATGAAATCACACAGAAAGCTTAAACTAATCCGCGAGACAACGCGTCTGCAACCACGTTGTCAGATCCTCTTTTATGATGGATCTCTAAATTATATGGTTGAACCATTAAAGCCCAACGCATCAATCGTTGATTATGGTTGTACATTTTGCTCAGAAAAACCAGCGGATTATGATCCGTGTAAACAACGACAGGAGAAGAACTAGACCCCACATAAACGTTAAAATGTTGTAATGCTAACAACATAGCTAAAGTCTCTTTTTCGATTGTTGAATAATTCAACTGATGACGGTTAAACTTAGCTGAAAAGTACGATACTGGGTGGCCTATTTCGTCAGCACCCTCCTGCAGCAAGACAGCTCCCACTCCAACCGCACTAGCATCTACCTCAAGCTGGAATGGACGAGTCACATCTGGAGCAGACAGAACAGGTGCACTGCAAAGGAGAGATTTTGCAGAGAGAAATGCCTGCTGGCACTCATTAGTCCAGTTAAAACAAACTTTAGGACTACACAATTTTGTTAAAGAGGCAACGACACTCGAGAAATTTTTACAAAAGCACCGGTAGTACCCAACCATCCCCAGGAATCTACGTAATTCTCTCCTCGTAGTAGGCACTGGGTAGCTGAGGACAGCAGCCACTTTTCCGTCCACTGGCCGTACCTGACCGTTTCCCACCTGCTTCCCTAAATAGGTGACAGAAGCCTTCATAAATTCACATTTTTTTAGGTTTAACGTTAAGGAAGCCGCTTCTAATCGGTGAAACACGTCATGTAAAGTCAACATGTGTTCAGCCCATGTAGACGAATAAATGACCACATCGTCTAAATAGATATTGCAGTTTGGAACTTCGCCTAACACGATAAACATTAAACGTTGAAACGTTGCTGGTGCGTTCCGCAAACCGAAGGCCATACGCGTGTACTGCAGAAAAGCATCAGGGGTTACGAACGCGGAGATCTTAGAAGCGCGCTCGGTTAAAGGAACCTGCCAATAACCTTTCAAAAGGTCTAACTTAGTGATGTATTTCGCACCCCCAAGACTGTCAATGCAATCGTCCATTCGCGGTAACGGAAAAGCATCAGCCACAGTGATAGAATTTACCTTTCTAAAGTCAGTACAAAAACGTAAAGACCCATCAGCCTTTGGTACGAGAACGCACGGCGAGCTCCATGGACTATTACTCGGGACAGCGAAACCATTCTGCAATAAATACTTAACCTCACTTTTCATTGCTTCTCTCTTATTTATTGGGCAACGATAAGCATGTTGCTTGATTGGCAATGAACTACCGACCTCGATGTCATGCTGGATGATATTAGTACCGGGAGGAACGTCGTTAAACAAACTCGAGAAACTATCTATCAGCTTCATTACGTCTTGTCGCTGTTCAGGCGAGAGATAAGATAAGGAAGCGAAGATAAAACTTCAGAGTTCTCAAAACATCCTCCTTTTAAAGCTTCCATAGATACATTCAACCCATCATCCTCAGTGTCGGTAGGCAAAGCATAAGTTAGCAGTGAAACATGCTCAGTGGTTAACTCAGTCACCGGTTCACAGACCAAATCCTCAGTGTTCTCTTTTGACTCAACACGACATAAATATGGTTTCATCATATTCACGTGACATAAACGGGTTTTTCGCCTCCGTTCTGGAGTGTATAAGATATAGTCAGTTTCACTCAACTTACTTTTTATCACGTAAGGACCGGAGAAACGCGCAGAGAGAGAGGATCCAGGAATGGGAAACAGCACTAGAACTTTCTCTCCTGGCAGAAAATTACGCACCACTGCTTTCCTATCGAAATTTCTCTTCATTTTCTTTTGTGACAGAGAAAGTGCTTCCCTCGCCACAGTACACGCATTTTGCAAACATTCACGAGTACGTGATACGAAATCAAGGACGTTGGGCTTCGCAGACGATTCATTACAGAGAAATTCCTCCTTTAACATTTTCAAAGGACCAAGGACATTATGTCCGAACACAAGCTCTGACGGGCTAAACCCAAGCGAGTCCTGTCGCGCCTCACGCACCGCAAACAAAACCAATGGGACTCCATCATCCCACTCATTTCCAGTCTCTATACAATACTTCCGCAGCGCAGATTTTAATGTTTGGTGCCACCTCTCCAAAGCTCCTTGCGACTCAGGGTGATATGCACTTGATACGACGTGAGATACCCCAAGAGCCTTTAATGATGTACGAAAAACGTGCGACACGAAATTTGAACCCTGATCCGTTTGAACAGTTTTCGGTAGCCCAAAAGTTGTAAAGAACTTCGTTAAAGCCTTAGTTACAGTCTTAGCCGTTATATTCCGTAACGGAATGGCCTCTGGGAAACGTGTAGCTACGCACATGATTGTCAACAAATATTGACAACCAGACTTAGCCCGAGGGAGTGGACCCACACAATCAACTAGAACACGCTCAAATGGTTCGCCGACTGCAGGAATAGGACAGAGAGGAGCAGGCGGTACCACCTGATTAGGTTTTCCACTGACCTGACAAATATGACATGTTTTACAGTACCTCACGACATCAGATTTGAACCCTGGCCAGAAAAAATGCTGGAGCACCCGGTTATAGGTTTTAGTTATCCCTAGGTGTCCAGACCAAGGATGGTCATGGGCCAGACATAAAACATGTGGTCGATATTTTAAAGGTACCACAATTTGATGCACCGCATTCCACTCTTCCCGCTGCTCAGGATTTAACGATCTACTCCATTTACGCATGAGCACATTATCGTTCCAGTAAAACTGGTGGTTACGCAGCAACATTTTATCATTTTCAGCACTCGCACGACATTTGTCTAATGATAGATCACTTCGCTGAGCTTCAATCAGAGTCTCACGCGAGACAGACAAGTCAGCGGTAAGATCAAAGCAAACAGATGACCGAGAAGTCGTTTTAGACGAGTCTGGAGAATCAGGAAGAACATCAGTTTTCAAAATATTTGAAAAGACAGAATCGCCAAGAATATCACTTTCCTGAATGTCACGATTCGCTTGTGCTCGCGTCACCACAGCACTAAACACATTTGGCAAATTCTTACCAAGTGCATCAGCCTGCGAATCATTACACGGGACATCAACCACTTGCACTACCGGCATTACCTTACCTCCAGCTATGTCATTTCCCATGATGAAGTCAACACCTTTCACAGGTAAAGAGGGACGAACGGCAACCTCAAAACACCCAGATGCCAAATCAGAAGAAACGTATACACGATGAAGTGGAACAGGAACAAAACCCATTTCAATACCCTGCACAATCGCGCTTGTATTACACGCCGAATCAGCACAAAAATCCAGAATATCTGATAATATAAAGGACTGAGACCCTCCGGTATCACGGAGAATTCTTACAGGTTTTCGGCTTTCGACCTTCTCATTTAACGACACAAATCCATCGAACACAAAAGGCTGAAAACAGCTATCAAGAGTCGCAGGAAAACCAGAGAATGATGGAGACAAAGTTTTCACCAAAACAGAACCTCGAGGCTGAAACGATGAGGACTCTTGTCGCTCTTGTTTCCGTTTTAGAGTACGACACTCGGCCATCATGTGTCCCATCTTGTGACAATAACCACACTCTCTATTGGACTTCGGACTGGTAGGAACCCATTTATTTTTTGAATCAGAAAGATTTTCATTTTCTTTTAGTGAGGGACCCCCAGAATCAGACGAACGCTTAAAAAACACCGTTTTGTGCATTAATGCGTACTCGGCAGCCAACACAGCAGCCTGTTGTACCGTGCTGACTTTTTGTTCGTTTAAATACAACGCAGTACGTTCCGAAACACAGTTTTTAAACTCTTCGATCAGCAACAATTCTCGCAATGAATTATAATCAGTTACCTTGCACGCTTTGATCCACCGATCAAATAAAATGCCCTTTTCGCGAACGAATTCGACATAAGTTTGAGACGTACCTTTTTTCGTGGTACGAAATCGTTGTCGATAGTGCTCAGGAACTAATTCATATGCTCGTAAAATTGCATTTTTCACGGCATCATACTGCACGCTGTCCTCTAACGAGAGAGATGCACACACCTCTTGTGCCTTACCTGATAGTTTACATTGTAACATTAGTGCCCAAACCTCGGTTGGCCATCTTAATACACCCGCAACTCTTTCAAACGCCTGAAAATACGCTTCAACTTCCTTCTCGAGGAAGGGTGGAACAATAGCGATATTTTTAGCCACATCAAAATGTGTCGAAACCGGCGCTACTACAGACTCAGATGCGGTACCAGCCGAGACAGAATTAATACTCGAATTTGATGGACCAGCCAGTGTCTCCGAATTACCCTTCAAACTAGATGTTTTTAAAGTAGATTTTTTAGGGACTTCTGGAACAACCTGCAACTCCAACTCCCGCAGTCGCACTTTTGTATCTGCATCAATTCGATACATTTCGATCTGACGCTTCAAATCATCTTGTCTCGCCTGAGCTCTATCTTGAGTCTCTAATTGTAACCGTGCTAAACGTATCTTTAAACGTGACTCTAAAGGCAAACCAGATGATGCCTCGGTGGAAAGTGAAAGAGGTTCAAATTTAGGCATCGAAAAAGACGGACCTACCTCCGCGCCAGCCACAGTCACTGGAGTCACTGGAATACCACTCAATACACGTAAGGGCGAACTTCCTGCAGCTGGTGCCGCCAACTCCGCTGCTGGAACAGTCTCAGAAGGAAATACCCCCTTGGTAATCAAACTAGCCACTAAACAAGCTTTTAACTCTTCTTTACGTAGTGTTCTAGAGATAGAAATCTCATAATGTTGAGCAATAAGAAACAAATCATTTTTCCGACATGTCTCTAATATTTCAACACTAGGCTGATCTATAAATTGATTTAACTCAAACGTTGCCATCTTTTAAAAAAGAAAACACAAAACAATCAGAATGATCCAACACTCTCTGGACCTACCTACCTCACCATTAATCTAACTATCCCCTACCTAATCTTCAGAGGGTACCGATTAAGAGATCGCTCTCTCCCCCGGAATACCTCCAAAAACAACAAACTAAAATAACAAAGAAAACAATAAACAGTAAACCGTCGTCAGGACTGGCGCTAAGCACAGCCCCGCTGGTTTACTCTTTCTAACCAGAGAATATGGATCACCTGAATCAAATGAGATCAATCAAATTGCTACTACTCGGACACAAATCCTGGACGACAAGATCCCGGACGAGCCCCCATTTATGTAACGAA
Source organism: Carassius carassius (assembly GCF_963082965.1). Classification (NCBI taxonomy): domain Eukaryota; kingdom Metazoa; phylum Chordata; class Actinopteri; order Cypriniformes; family Cyprinidae; genus Carassius; species Carassius carassius. Next base: position 1,093,038 of record NC_081792.1, read on the forward strand.
CCCGTGTTGTTAAAATGCTCGTTGCTAAAGGGTTCAGCAACATAAAAGGAGACGCAAGGCAGAGAGCAGTTCAAAACATTTATTAAGACTAATAGGATGACTGCACAAACTCACGTCTCTCAATTTTTTCTCTCTCTTCACATGTAAACACACATTTACTCTACACTAAAGTCAATACAGACATAACAAACACTAACAAAGATAAACAAAATAGTAGCACAAAAGACAAAGAACACAGTTTGAGTTGACCAGCGGCTAGGCATCATGACGCGCACGGAGTCACCGTCGCGCCTCACCCTCCTTCACACTCCACTTATATGCTCAGCACGAGCCATCAGAGCAACGGGCCACAGGTGCGCAAGGGCGGAGCCTACATTCAGAAAGAAACCCCCGATTAGAAAACGAAACAAACACACAAATACACACAGGCAACACCCATAAGGCTGAGGCTGTAACACTGCCCAAACTAACTCAGCTCTCCGTGCCCACCTCCGTCTGTCAGTGGATCAACAGCTTCCTGACAGACAGGCAGCAGCTAGTGAGGCTGGGAAAATACACATCCAGCACCCGTACAATCCGCACCAGAGCTCCCCAGGGCTGCGTTCTCTCCCCACTGCTCTTCTCCCTGTACACTAATGATTGCACATCTAAGGACCCCTCTGTCAAGCTCCTGAAGTTTGCAGATGACACCACACTCATCGGCCTCATTCAGGATGGTGACGAGTCTGCTTACAGGCAGGAGGTTAAAGAGCTGGCTGTCTGGTGCACTCTCAACAACCTGGAGCTTAACACGCTCAAAACAGTGGAGATGATTGTGGACTTCAGGAGAAACCCCCCTGCACTCCCCCCACTCACCATCATGAACAGCACTGTGACTGCAGTGGAGTCATTCAGGTTCCTGGGCACCACTATCTCTCAGGACCTGAAGTGGGACATTCACATTGACTCCATTGTGAAAAAGGCCCAGCAGAGGTTGTACTTCCTTCGCCAGCTGAGGAAGTTTAACCTGCAACAGGATCTGCTGAAACAGTTCTACTCCACCATCATCGAATCCATCCTCTGCACTTCAGTAACTGCCTGGTTCAGCTCAGCTTCTAAATCTGACCTCAGAAGACTACAGAGGGTAGTCCGGACTGCTGAGAGAATCATCGGCTCAACTCTCCCATCTATTCAAGAACTGTACTTATTCAGAGTGAGCAAAAGGGCTGTTCAAATCACTCTGGACCCCTCACATCCAGCACACTCCCTCTTTGAGCTGTTGCCATCTGGTCGACGCTACAGAGCACTGAGCACCAGAACAACCAGACACAGGAACAGTTTCTTCCCTCAGGCAATCCATCTTATGAACAGCTGATACACACTGAACACACTACACTTTATATTTATATACACATACACTTAATTTATCTAACACACATACTTAGTATACACTTAAATTTTGCACATAATATACATGTACATACATAACAGCATTTTTGTAATATACCTGCCTACAATTGTCAATTTGTATATTGTCATTCCTTATCTACTTATTTGTATTATTTGTATTTTTATATTCTTTTATTATGTGCTTTATGTTCTGTCGCTGTCATTCTATTGTACTGCGGAGCTTCTGTCATGAAAACAAATTCCTCGTATGTGTAAACATACCTGGCAATAAAGCTCATTCTGATTCTGATTCTGCTTCGGTATTGCCATTCGTCTCACAAGCACTCCGACAAGCTCGGCGATTAAAGGGGAAATAAACTGCAGGCTGGCAGCCAGTTGATTTTCGAATGAACAATTTCATCGCTACTCTGTAACAGCTTCATTACTTTGAAGAGTGTAATGCCATGTTGTTTTGATGTCACGGGCTTGCCATTTTGAAGCCTTATCACTAATTGCCACCTGGACATTGAGAATAAATTGTAATCTGCATTAAACTGAAGGAGCGAATAATCAGCAACTTTGCGGATTAAAAATTGGTCTCACTTTCATTATTAACCTCACAATATGTCAATTTTGTACCTTGACAGAGTGACAATAGGCAGTTTTTCCTCTAGATAACGGTTGCCGTGTGTGTTTTCAAATGGATGACACAAGTATTTTCACCTGGAAAAGAGCTTAATTACCAGTTCGAGGTATCAATCCAGCAATCACAGGAATCTGCCCAAATAAACTAAACTCCCGGGCTGAGTAAAAAAAAACAGATCCCTTGAATGCATACAACACTATATAATTCAGAAAACCGTCCTTTTGGATAATTCTTGTTTTGCCAAATGATTATCACATTGTTACAGTCGCAGACCTAAAGCAACAGGCCACTACAAGATCCTGCGCCCACACTGACCACATGTATGGAAAGTGCACTACTGGCCAGTTCAAGGTGTCCAAATCCCATATGGTCTAGGGGTTAGGATTCCTGGTTTTTACCCAGGCGACCCTGGTTCGACTCCCGGTATGGGAACGCATGCTTTTTTTTTTGCTTCCCTCCTCAAAAATCCAGCACATCTTCCTGCACCAGATGCCGAGGTTCTGTCTAATACTTTACCCCTTCGATAGCTCAGCTGGTAGAGCAGAGGACTGTAGTTTAGAGTGTTGGCAATCCTTAGGTCGCTGGTTTGACTCCGGCTCGAAGGAGGTCTTTTTTTCAAGTGCTCACCATTTTTTTTGGTTTGGAGCTGGCTTTCTGGCAGCTGTTAGCAGAGCTTGAATTCGCAGTCCACAATTGGAAGCCAAAAGAGCTTTCCCTGACGGTAAATCGAACCCGGGCCTCGGCGGTGAGAGCGCCGAATCCTAACCACTAGACCACCAGGGAGGGGCTGGTGGGCTGGTGGGCTTACCTCCTGATAACAAGGTGAGAATAAGCAGACAGCAATGCTTGCCACTGTCACATCTAAAACCAACAACTCTGTAGCAATCGGGAGTCTCAGTATCGGTGGGCCAGTGGCGCAATGGATAACGTGTCTGACTACGGATCAGAAGATTCTAGGTTCGACTCTTGGCTGGCTCGCTCTGTGGTTGTTTTTCTCCGGCTTATTTTGTTGTTGTGTTTTTTTTTCTTCTCCAAAATCTAGAAGAAAAGGCAAATCTCCAGGCATTCTTCTTTTTTTCCAAAAAAGACATATTCTGCACACCCATTCCGATGTCTAGGGGAGACACGGACATGCTTCGGTATTGCCATTCGTATGTCAATTTTGAACCTTGACAGACAGACGATAGACAGTTTTTCATCTAGATAACGGTTGCAATGTGGTTTTCAGATGCATGGCACAAGTATTTTCACCTGGATAAGAGCTTAATTACCAGTTCAAGGTATCAATTCAGCAATCACAGGACTCTGGCCAACAAACTGAACCCCCGGGGTGAGTCAACAAACATGTCCCTTGAATGCATGTAACACTGTTTATTTCTGTAAACCACACTGGCCAGATTTAATGAAAGTGGCCCACAAGCTTGTGCCCAGTTAAAGCTGGCCAGTTCCCATATGGTCTAGCAGTTAGGATTCCTGGATTTCTCCCATGCAGCCAGGGGTCGACTCCCGTGATGGGAAAGCTTGATCTTTTTTGCTTCTCTCCTCAAAAAGCCAGCACATCTTCCTGCACCGGAAGTGACTTTTTGGACAGCAGTAGAGCTACAGAACCCTGATAGATTGAGGTTCCGATGTCTATGGGGAGTCGCGTAACATGCTTCGGTATTGCCATTCATCACACAAGCTCTCAGATAAGCTGGGCGATTAACGTGGTAATAAAATGCAGGCTGGTGGGCCAGTTGATTCTAGATTGAACAATTTCATCTCTACTCTGTAACTGCTTTACTACTTTGAAGGGTGTAATGCCATGTGGTTTTGATGTCATGGGCTTGCCATTTGGAAGCCTTATCACTAATTGCCACCTGGACATTGAGAATAAGTTGTAAACTGAGTTAAACTGAAGGAGCGAATAAGCAGCAACTTTGCCGATTAAAAATTGGTCTCACTTTCATTGTTACCCTCACAATGTCATTTTTGTACCTTGACAGAGTGACGATAGGCAGTTTTTCCTCTAGATAACGGTTGCAGTGCGTCTTTTCAAATGGATGACACAAGTATTTTCAACTGGAAAGAGCTTAATTACCAGTTCGATGTACCAATTCAGCAATCACAGGAATCTGCCCAAATAACCTGAACCCCCGGGGTGAGTAAATAAAACAGATCCCTTGAATGCATACAACACTATGTAATTCAGAAAACCGTCCTTTTGGATAATTCTTGCTTTGGCAAATTATTATCACATTGTTACAATCGCAGACCTAAAGCAACAGGCCACTACAAGATCCTGCACCCACACTGACCACATGTATGGAAAGTGCGCCAATGGCCAATTTAAGGTGTCCAAACCCCATATGGTCTAGTAGTTAGGATTCCTGGTTATCACCCAGGCAGCCTCGGTTCGACTCCTGGTATGGGAAAGCTTGATGTTTTTTGCTTCTCTCCTCCAAAAGCCAGCACATCTTCCTGCACCAGAAGTGACTTTTTGGACAGCAGTAGTACTACAGAACCCTGAGCTTCTGATAGGTTCGAACCTACTCATCCATGCTGGCCAGGGTTCACCCTCCCCGGCTAGAGAAGGCAGCTCGAGGTGGGTGGAAGTTGGAAGAAAAATTTTAGGATGAGGACTAGAGAACACACTTGTACTGTACTCAGGGCACTCAGAGGAATCCATTTATGTACGTTTCATCCCATAATACTGTAGAAATATGCATAGAAAAAATGTTGGATTTTGGTTAATTTCAGCACAAGTGGTGCATGTTCACCAAAATGTCACAAACTTTGCCTAGCTGTAACTCCGCCAAAACGGGGCCAAACAGCACCAAACTCGGGTCAGAGTAAGACCTACAGAAGGCCCACCGAACACCGCTGGCCCCCCATCCATAAAACTCCAGGGGGCGGAGTTATGGCCCCCCGCATTTTTGATAGTCAAATGGAAGGAAGAGACCTAGCAAATTGAAACTGTGTGACTTGATAGCACTCGAAGGGCCCTCTCTGAAGCCACCTCCCCCAAGTCGATAGACCACCGGGGGCCAGAGATACGGCCCCGCAAATGCAAAAAGTCCCAAAATTTGACCGGCCATAACTCACTCAAAAAGAGGGGAAAAACACCAACCTCTGGTTAATATTAGACCTTGAGGACCTCTATCCGACACCACCGGCCCCAAGTCCCTGAACCCCCGGGAGAAGGAGATACGGTGCCCCAAACTTGGTATCCATCCAATATGAATAAATGGCAAGTGGGATATGTGTGCACCTGAGGTTTAACAAATAGCAATTCTATTAAATTATAAAAGTGCATGTCTACCCTCAATTTATTTGACAGCATATGTGTCCAATTGCAGATTATCAAATAGCAAGTCTATTTAACATGATTTATTTCAAATGAGTGCAATATTGTTAATGGAAACACCTCAACTGTACACAGCACGCTCAGAAGAGCCCATTTATGTAAGATTTGTCACATAATACAGTAGAATTTGCATAAAAATTTATGTTCACGGGAGCACTACGGAGGTCCCGCTGAATAAATTGTAAATGGACATTTAAAAAAAACAAAAAAAAATCCCATTTGCCATTTATTCAGCACGCCCTTCCTAATGTTTCCGTGGACAGATCAATTTTAGCGATTTCGTGGTTGAAGTCTCATCAGCTGTACTCTGCAAGCTCCGAGGAATCCATTTTTGTAAGTTTTGTCCCATAATACTGTAGAAATATGCATAGAGAAAATGTTGGATTTTGGTTAATTTCACCACAAGTGGTGCATGTTCACCAAAATGTCACAAATTTGCCAAACTGTTACTCCGCCAAAACGCGGCCAAACTGCACCAAAATCGGGTCAACGTCAGGCCGTGAGGACTTCTATCCGACGACACCAGCCCCATGACAGATACATTTTTGTGATTTCGTGGTTGAAGTCTCATCAGCTGTACTCTGCAAGCTCCGAAGAATCCATTTTTGTAAGTTTTGTCCCATAATACTGTAGAAATATGCATAGAGAAAAAGTTGGATTTTGGTTAATTTCACCACAAGTGGTGCATGTTCATGTAGCGCCCCTGTCCTCCTAGGTGTGTCCTGACCTAAGTTCTAATGGGTGGAGCACCAGGTTCCTTTTATTAGTGTCTCTCGACTATAATTTAAGCCCCCATCTCTGAAACCAAGTTTTGAAGAGAGTTATTGGTTTCCTAAATAACTAATCTGAAACACGTATCCAAAAGAAACAATTTATTTAACAAACAAAAAAATATATATAGATTAATAATAATAATAATAATAATAAGGAAATACAATATATAATTGTATTTATATATTAATAGGATGGTATAAATATCAGATATAAATATTCAGATAATATATATTAGCAATAACCAATAGGTAATTTCAATTTGAATAAGTACAGGTATTAATATTCAATACTGATAAACCAGTAATACATGGATTAGAATACTTAAATTATACTAGAAAATCCCTTAGGGAAATATACCCAAGTTTACAAGTCTCAACACTTTTTCGTTTCTCTTATTTGACACTATATGTACACTCTTTGCAACACAAACTGAGAATTATCAGTGAATAATAAATCCACTTAATTCGCGTACTACTTAGAGCACTGATATAACACTAGTAATCCCAGTAACACGTTTCAGCGTTTTACGAACTGTAACCGTAAACTTAATATACAGAAAAAAAAACAATAGTTAAACAGTGGGCCCACTCACACCATAAACACACTCAAACCCAACCTCGATGGAGGCCTTATTCGTTGCTTGGGTGCGTAGTGGCCTTTAAAATGCAAACTGGCCTCTTCTCTCTTCAATGAGCTAAAATAAGACCCATAAGCAGTACCTGTAAGTCCATACGCGGTCCCGATTTTCGTCAAACTCGGCTCGCACCAACTCCACTAACAGCCGTCGCTCCCTCGATGCCGGAGGAACACCCAACACTCCCGGTGGCTGGGCGTGCTATCCGGTTGCAGCTGTACAGTCCCTCGTTATCAGAGGACCTGTGAGCGCTTCCGGTGGCTCAACAGGGCTATCTGATCTCCTCTTACTCTTCCCACGTCAACTGTTTTACTTGTAACAGCACGATGAATAGTATAAAATAAGACTAACGTGACAATCTTTCTAACTGAAATCGCTGTATATTCACACAGGCCTCAACGTCTTTCACTCGAAAACGAATCAAAATAAAACAGGCAAACACATTTCCTGTGTTCAATCAGACACTTAACTAAACAAAAAACGTATCTGGAAAAATATGAAGGCTTGACTCAAGTTTCTTTTTGTGTTATTAAAACGGTAGATTTCGATTAGAACCAACCTTTTTGCACACCTATTCTAATAACGCCTCTCCTCTCGTCTTTTTTTTCCTCCAATCTCCGGATAAAGCAATCACATCAGACTCACGTATCACGTATATTGGAGGTGGGCATTAACTACTAAATGTCCAATCAAACAGGAATCGATCTAACCTGAGGCCTGTTGCACAAAAGTAGAATTAAGACATCCGGGATAAATGACTTAGCTGAGCTCAATGAAGCCAAAACATGTGCGTCCAGGCTTAATTGGTTGCACAAAGACCAAGCCAGGATGAGCAGACACGGATTCATTAAGCCAGGTGAAACCAATCCTGGATAGGTGCGCGCTCACGGCTCACTCAAATAGACCCCGCCACAGATCACAGATTAACTGATTTACCATGGCAACTAGAGCCGCGTACTTTTCCCCGTCGGAAGCACAAATCCTCATGGATGCATACGAGGAGGTAAAATATATAATTAAGAAGAAAGGCAACACCGCCACAGTGATAAAGCAAAGAGAAAAAGCGTGGCAAAGTATTGCAGACCGCCTGAATGCGTAAGTAGTGCACAATTACACACTCACCGCTCCGATGAAACATCACAATTACAATTCAAATATTTAATTCACATCTCCAAAAATGCAGTTGTACTGTAATTATTAAACGGTTAAATTTTTAATTGAAATGCACTGCAGATATGATTGAAATTGTGTAAAGTAACTCCATCACACTGTATAAAGCTATGATAAATTATTATTAAAGCCTTACATTATTATTTAACGTTACTACGCTGAGTACGGTTTAATCTTAGCCGTTGTATGTTGTCCACCGTTTTTTTTGTTTCTCCTGCTTTTATTAATGTAAAACTGCTTTGAAAGAAATGAAACAATTGTGAAAAGTGCTATATAAATAAAATTTAATTGAATAAACAGATGAGCTTTAATAATAATCACTTTAATTTATATAGCGCCTTTCAAAGGACCCAAGGTCGGTTGCTCACTGCACTGCAAAAATGTCTTTCTTTCTTAGTATTTTTGTCTTGTTTTCAGTAAAAAAAAAATATCTAAAAATCTTAAATATTTTCTTGAGCAAAATTACCTAGGAAAATAAGCAAAAAAATCTGCCAGTGAAACAAGAACTTTTCTAAAATTAAGTGTTTATGGAAAAAGTAAACTTATTTCAAGAGAATTTTTCTTATTATATTGACAGATCTTTTATTTATTTTTTGCTTGTTTTAAGCACACATTTACTTAAAGTTTATATTTTTTGTCTAAACTATACTTATTTTGCTAGGTCATTTAGCAAATCAAGAAAATACATCTTTATTTAAGTTTTTTTTTTTTTTTTGATATTTTTACTGAAAACAAGACAAAAATACCAAGTCATTTTTTTGCAGTGTGACTCCATTAAATGTTCTTGTGATAAAGAATGTGTGTGTGTGTGTGTGTGTGTGTGTGTGTGTGTGTGTGTGCGCGCGTGTGATGTAGATTAAACATGAACGGGCCAAAACGGACATGGCAGCAGGTCAAAATCAAATACAAGAACATTCTGCAGAATGGTATGGTCCCTGACTAATATTTAACAAAGCACAAGCATATATTGTACCCAGAAGGTGCCTGCTCACACATTGTCTGTACTGTTTTAGCAGTGAAAAAGAATACCCACAGACAAGGCACGGGTGGTGGGTCACCAAAGGCTGACCTTACCCCAGCAGAGGACATGGCCTTGGAGCTAAATAAAGGCAGGCCCGTCTTAGAGGGGATCCCTGGGGGGGAAAGAGACGAGCATAGGTTCCTCCCAAGATGCCACCCGCTTCATTCAAGGTATGTCCTTCCATCTCTACATGGGATACAACCACATTCATATTGAATCAATTTGGACTGTCTGACTTTGGTTTACCTATTGCCTTGCAGTGCCTGGCAGCACTGTGTTCCTGTTAGAGCCACCAGCACAAGCACCAGACGATGCTGATCCAGTGAGTACTCCATCAAAGGCATACTGTAGGCCTGGCATGTCTTGTCTACTAGCTTCAATATGAATCCGATTAAATGTGATCGGGTGAAAGCCCCAGTGCAGCAGCAACAGCACATGATGGAGACGATGATGAGGAGGAGACCATCTCTCTGGATTCCAGAAGGCATGAGGTATCATGTTAAGACTGTGAAAGTACTATTTACTCTACAATGGTGAGGAGTCCTCATCAAAATCAAAACATCTAATTTCTTTTACAGGACCCAGATGCTATACAGTGGGAAAGCCAGCCTGGCAACATAGTGCATATTAATAAAAGGACACCACATCCTGCCAAATTCCAGCTGCGCTAATTGTATTGTGTTCACAGAGCTCACAAGCTATCAGAAAGTTGTATGGCAACCACCTCCGGCGCCAAATAGAACTGGCAGACATAGACATTCAGTACAAGAAGAAAAAGATGGAAAATCTTGCACTGGAGTCCGAAATGAAAAAGAGGACCATTAGGAAACTGGACCTTGAAATAAAAAACTTGAGAGGGAGGTGAGATATGCCTTCAATGTACACTGTATGCTAACTGTAACACAAATGTATTAATCATTATTTTTCTTTCCTCCACCAGCTCCAAGAAGATGACACAGCTCAAAATAAAAATTAGGTGTATTCTCGTAAAGTCAAGTGAGCCATGACATATGAGCTCTTATTGTGAGCACACAGGACGGTGGCATCTTTCTAAGGTTTTTTTTTAATTTTCCCAGCAATCAGTACAACCAAGTCATGGTTATAAGGCACCGGCCTCTTTTGCCCACCCCCCCAGCACCAGGTGTGGCCACTAGCCTATATGAAGGCCCAAAATTGTGTGTTCCTTTCTGCTCTGACAATGGCATGCCCATTCTTGCGAGATGTGGTGGATGAAGAAGCACTTGTGCTGAGGAGAGCCTTCAGGCGAGAAAGGGTCTTCAGGGACCGGTTGGACCCACTGGCCTTCCCTGATGACCATCTATATGAAAGATACAGGTTTTCTGCAGATGGCATCAGGTATCTATGCAGACTACTGGGTCCCAGGATTAAGCACCGCACTGCACGGAGCCATGCACTGAGTGTGGAGCAAATGGTTTGTGTGGCCTTGCGCTTTTTTGCTAGTGGAGCCTTCCTGTACTCAGTGGGGGATGCAGAACAGCTGAACAAGGCCACAATTTGCCGCACAATAAGGAGTGTGTGTCTGGCTATCAAAGCATTAGCAGATGTCTTCAGCTCCTTCCCTGGCCACAGAAGACTCTGTAACATCGAAGAGGAGTTCTATTGGATTGCAGGTAAGAGGATCTACAAATTACAGGACAACTGTTAACACCTAGTAGGATACTCATTACTTTGTGTGACAGGTTTCCCCAATGTCATTGGTGCAGTGGACTGCACACACATAAGGATAAAAGCCCCCTCAGGTGCCCATGAGGCCGATTTTGTGAATAGGAAATCCTTTCACAGCATTAATGTTCAGGTGAACATAACTTTTTGATATTGTCCATTGACGAACACTCTGCATTGCCAGTGATGTGCATTGATTGGTGTAATATTCCTCATCTTATGATTTCAGATGGTCTGCAATGCTGACTGTGTGATCAGCAATGTTGTGGCAAAATTGCCTGGCTCAGTCCATGACTCCAGAATCTTTCGGGCCTCTGAAATCTATCAGTGCCTATCACAAGGTAAGCCACACAACCCCTATTTATAACCATCATGGCTGTGTCAAGAATGTCACTGTGTTTATGAGGTAGTAATGATGAGATTGTGTTGACCGGTGAATTCTCTGGTGTGTTGCTGGGAGACAGGGGGTGTGGCTGCCAGCCTTTTCTCCTGACACCTTTCACAGACCCCCAGGAAGCACAGCAGGCCTACAACCATGCCCATGCCAGGGCCAGAGTTGAAATGACCTTTGGCCTCCTGAAGGCACGCTTTCACTGCCTTCACAAATTAAGGGTCAGCCCTGTTAGGGCATGTGATATTACTGTGGCTTGTGCTGTCCTCCATAATGTGGCCTGCCTGGGGAAGGAGAGGGCCCCCAGAGTGCCACCAGCCATGGACTGGGACAATCCGGCAGTCTTCCCTGATGACGACAGTGGTCGGCTGCTGAGGGACCAATATGTGTTGAATTATTTTAGTTAGTATGTGTGCTTTCAATTTTGGTTAAATATGTCCTGCGGTGGCAGAGGAATTTGGGTTTTTTTGGGTTCGTTTTTTTACGAATTTGGCCTCTTATGATGTTTGTGCGGTATACTGTGTGTAATACAAGGCTGCAGGGAGGCTACTGCATCCATTCATTTGTCTGTTCAGTTGATTGTGTATGGATTTGTCCTGCATTTATTTTAGTGTGCAGACATGCAGGGTGTGTTATATACAGACCTTTGAATGTGTATGTATCATTTTGTATAATATGCTTTGATTCTGTGCTTTCCATCTTGTAGAGTCACTGTGACTTCAGTTTCGAAAGGAGCTGATGGTTTACCTGCTTTTTGTCCTTGTTCAATAAAGGAACATAATGTTACACATTGTGTTATATTCATATGGAATGTGTATTTGTTTATATGACCGAGTACTAGGGCCACACTGAGGAAAAAGGATAGTCATAAATTTATGAGGCTGGTTCTTTCTGCAGAAAAGCTACATATTCTTTTTACAGTTTTGATACTTATGACAATGTGATACTTAATATTCTGGCACATCAGCATGTCTTTGTTTATGAAACCATACTGAAGTACAATTTCACGAAATGCCCCACATCTGTCATTTTAACAACTGTCCTCATTTAAAACAACTGGTTACAATATTATGACTCGTCTTTTTTTTTCCCTCTGTGGCCCTAATATTCTATCATTTTATATATAGCCTTATAGTCTATGGGAAACTGTAAATTATCTAATGATAGCAGCATCATCTAAAAATCATTATCCAAAATGATTGAAATTAATGATCACAAACGTTTAAATAATGACAGTGGGTCTAGTTATATGTGATAACAATGTATAGTGAGCAGTGAAATAACTATTGGTTTCCATTTGTGGTGACTGCTGACTGACATTAGGGATGAGATTAAATAGATCCTGGAAGTTAGCCTGGTCTGGAGCAGGCTAGCTCCACAGAATAAATCTCCATGGTAATTTATACCATAACATATCCTCCTGCCCCCTATCCAGCTTTAGTGCAACCGGATTACGGATCAATTGAGCCAGGATCACCAAGATATCCTGGCTTAATCCCTTATCCTAGTTTTGTGCAACAGGCCCCTGATAGCAAAATCCACGTTTTTGTTCAAGTACATCAACCAACCCTTAAAGTTTCACTCATTCTCTTAAAGGGGAAACGCACTTATACAAGCTCGTTGTAGAAGATGCATAGTAAAACCTTTAAAAAAACTAATCTTAACAAAATATGGTAAAAATATGGTAAAAATATGGGCCGCAGTGGCTCAGTGGTTCATGTAGGTTGTCTACAAACCGGAAGGTTGATGGTTCAATCCCCGGCTCCACCTACTTGGCTCCACCCGACCAAGTGTCGAGGTGTCCTTGAGCAAGACACCTAACCCCAGCTGCTCCCGACGAGCTGGATGGCGCCTTGAATGGCAGACACCGCAGTCGGTATGTGAATGTGTGTGTGAATGGGTGAATGTGAGGCAAAATTGTAAAGCGCTTTGGATGGCCATGTGGTCTGTTGAAAGAGCTATATAAATGCAGTCCATTTACCATGTTGACTTACTTTCACTAATAACCTATATGGCTATTATAAATCGGACATTATACGTGAAAACTTTGCATCAAACTGTTTTATATTTATATAACCCTCCCTCCCTGATAAGGGGGTTACACCCTCCCCCTTCTAACTTCTCATGCCCTCATGAGACTAGAAATTTTTTAGGACTGAATTACTGTTCGGACAGTAGGACAGGTGTTTGTAGGAACATACTGGGGGCATTGGGCCATTGGGTGGCACCATAAAGTGTGGCAGACCTTCTTTGCTTTGGACAGCTCTTCAATGTGAACGACCATCCCTCGATGGACCAAAGTTAATGGCCTATCCGCTGGATGTCCTAGTTCATCATAACACAGCTTAATCACTGGTCTTACTTCTCTCTGGGATTTACGACACACCAGTGGTACTGGTTCATCAGGGGGTACATTCATTGTGTCCTCTTCTCCCCCTTCTAAACTCTGAGCATTCTCAACTTCAGGAAACGGATTAAGGATCTCTTGGGGTTCATTTTCTGGTGGATCCTCTCTCCCTGCACACTCCTGAATAAGCTCTGGTACAACCTACAGGAGGTTCAAGTACAGGTTCCAAGTCATGTTGAGGTGATATTGGCCTTTGGTAACTGATCCTTGCTGGGCTGTAACAGCAGCGATCATCATTCTCACTCTCCGAAAATTCTTGGCTGTCACAGTCAATCTGATCAACATTATATTCGTTCTGTTTTCTTTGTCTTCTTTTAACCATTTGTGCTCTTGTTACAGGTGGCTGTACCAGTTGGTTCAAGTCCCCAGGCTTCGAGAACCTCACCTTGTCTCCAATGGGTAACAGGTGGTCTCTGTGAAGGGTCCTTATTCCACCCATTCCTCTCTCTGGCTCCAGTTTATAGACTGGTAAGTCTTTAAACTTCTCAATGACCACATAAGGTAAAGAGTTCCAGCGGTTTTGAAGTTTATGTTTTCCTGTGCAGGCAAGGTTTCTGATGAGGACTCGGTCTCCCCTTTCCAAGGTTTGTGGTTTCACTCTTTGATCATAAAGCCTCTTGTTTCATTGATGAACCTTCAGGGAAGTCTCAGCCGCTAATTGGTATGCCTGCTGAAGATCTTTCTTCATTCTCTGTACGTACTGCAAATGATTAACTCCTTTCTGATTACCAGGGGAGGTACCGAAACACACATCGATGGGCAGTCGAGCCTGCCGCCCGAAGAGAAAACGATAAGGAGAATAGCCCGTTGCCTCATTCTTTGTACAATTATAAGCATGTACAAGCTGAGGGATGTATTGACTCCACTTACTCTTATTAGCCGGATCCAGAGTACCGAGCATGGAGAGTAAGGTACGGTTAAAGCGTTCTGGTTGTGGATCACCTTGGGGGTGATAGGATGTCGTCCTCGATTTTCGGATTCCAAGCATTCCCAAGAGTTCTCTTATCAGTCAGCATTCGAAATCGCGTCCCTGATCAGAGTGAATGCGTGACGGCAGTCCATAGTGTACGAAGAATTTTTCCACCAGAACTTTGGCCACAGTGACTGCTCGCTGGTCTTTGGTAGGAAACGCCTGAGCGTATCGAGTGAAGTGATCAGTTACTACTAGTATATTGGCAATACCCTTGGTGTCTGGCTCCAGAGACAAGAAATCGATGCATACCAAGTCTAGCGGACCATTACTGGTAATGTGGCTCAGGGGAGCAGACTTTTGAGGTAATGTCTTTCTGGTAATACAAGAACCACAAGTCTTTATGTACTGCTCAATGTCGAGGGCCATGCGGGGCCAGTAAAATCGATCTCTTATTAGCTCCGTTGTCCGATCCACCCCAAGGTGACCAGAATCATCATGTAGAGAGTGCAGGACGGTCTGATGATATTTGGCTGGCAGAACCAGCTGAACTCTCTCTTTTCCACAGGGGCTTTGGGAAACTCTGTATAGCAACTGATTTCGAACGACCAGTTTTGGGCCTTGACGCTGTAGGAGATTTAGCACTTGATCGGAGCTCTTCTGAGGGGTAAGCACTTTGCCAACTTCAATGTCATGTTTCACCTCTCCGATAACAGGGTCCTTTTCTTGTGACATCTTCAGGTCTTCATGGGACAACTGCTCCATATGACACATTTCAAGTGAAATCGGGCAAGAGTAAGCAGAAGGTATGCTATCAGGTGAAACTCCTAAATGGTCCACCATCCGGATGGATTCGTCATTCCCAGAATAACTGGCCAACTGGCAGATTGCTTTGACCCCAGACTGTGGAATTTCAGTCCAAGAGGCAGACACAGCAGGGTTGGTAGGATATCGGGATAGCAAATCTGCGTCAGTGTTATGTTTTCCAGGCTTGTATTGCAGGCTGAAGTGTAGGCAGCTAGGGCGGCTAACCAACGATGTCCCGTTGCATTCAGCTTCGCACTAGTCAGTACATAGGTAAGTGGATTGTTATCGGTTCTCACAACAAATTGAGCTCCATATAGGTAGTCGTGAAACTTATCAACGACAGCCCACTTCAATGCCAGGAATTCTAACTGGTGAATGTGGTAACGCTGCTCCGAAGTACTCAACTTTCTGCTAGCAAAGGCGATGGGTCGAAGTCCCTCAGGATGCTCCTGGTTCAACACAGCACCAAGGCCACTCAGACTAGCATCAACGTGGAGTACATAAGGCAGGGAGTTATCAGCTCAGGCCAGTACTGGTGCATTGGTTAGGCAGTGTATAATGGCTTTGAAGGCTTCTCCACAGGACCTCCAAAGGGGTCAGTCTCCTTGTAGTAGTTCTTTCCATTCCTCTTTTCTGATCCTTTTACAGGTGGGTAGCCTTTCGTGAGCTCCGTCAAAGGTCTTACTACAGAGGAGTACCCCTTAATGAAACGGCGATAGAAACCGCAAAATCCTAGGAAAGACCGTAGGGATTTCAGGTCTGTAGGTTCTTTCCACTGAGTTACGGCTGACACTTTCTCTGGATCTGAAGCTATTCCTGCAACTGAAACAATATGCCCCACATATTTGACCTGTTGCTGACAAAACTGACACTTGTCGATAGAGACTTTTAACCCCCATTCCTCCAGGCGATCCAGTACCTTCATTAGTCGCTCCTCGTGTTCTTCGAGTGTTCTGCCGAAGACTATAAGGTCATCAAGGTAGACGATTACCTGTAGGAGGTGCATGTCACCTACCACCCTCTCCATGAGCCTCTGAAATGTCGCTGGGGCCCCAGTGATACCTTGTGGCATTCGTTGAAATTGGTAGAACCCCAGCGGACATATAAAGGCAGTCTTTTCTCGGTCCTCAGCGGACATAGCTATTTGATAATAGCCGCTTCGCAGGTCTAGGACTGAAAACCATCGGCTACCAGTCAAACAGTCTAGGGCATCATCAATCCTGGGAGTGACGTATTGATCTGGTATAGTGCGGCTGTTTAAGGTCCGATAATCGATGCACATCCGTACGGCACCATTTTTTTTCCGAGCTATCACGATCGGTTATGCATACGGACTTCGGGACTCTTGGATGATGCCTGCCGCTAGAAGATCTTTAAGGTGGCGTCTTACGTCATCAATGTCGGCTGGGGCAATGCGCCGTGAACGTTCTCAGAAGGGGCGAGGATCACTCAGTCTGATCTGGTGAGTGACATCTTTGGCTAAGCCTACGTCCCATTCCTCGGTGGAGAACACATTACTCCGCTCAGCTAACTTCAAACGTAATCTCTTCTCCCAGCCAGCAGGTATAGGGGCCTCCCCAAAGTTGAATAACTCCGGATTAAGGGGTCCTTTGGATTCTGGAATGTCATGAGCCACTGTAACTGTGTCTGTAGGGAATACATGGGCAACTACAGTACCAACTGGAATTGAGAGATCTTTGCTCGTCTCATTGTGAATCAGGACTCTGAAGTTATTCACATCCACAGCTGATGAAGGCATTACTACAGGGGAAACAAACAGCGCTGCAGGAAGTGGATCTACAGTGGAGGCTTCAATGAGGAAGATATCTTTCCTCAAGGGTTTGTCAGACTCAACTTTGCATAAGGCATACCGCTCCCCTCGTGATGGGACTTTGAAAATTCCAGGGCCCTCCCATATCACTTTGCCTTTGGGTCGATCTGCTGCAGAATTTTGTCCACTTTGAGGTAAAATACGGACTGGGGGTGTCTGAATTCTCAGCGAATGGGCACTGTTTTTTCCACTAGTAGTCCCATTATATGCTGTCAGTCGTTGAAAGAAGCTGGCATTGGTTCCAATGATTACTGGGAATTGTGTCGGTCCTTGGGGGTCTGGGCAGACCAAGGCCAGGATGGATATGGTCTCTTCAGCACCAGTGAGAGTTACAGGGAATGTAACATCTATGACAATGTATCCTTTGTAGGGATAACTGCATGAGCTGAGACCCCAAATGGATAATCCAGCAAGGGGATGGATGGGTACATCAGGTAGGTTTCGGGAATACCAGGAGTCAAAGACAATGGTAACTTGAGACCCACTGTCCCACAAAGCCTGGCACGGATGGCCACCAATCTTTACCTCCACGGTCGAGGCGGGCCCAACTAGTCCCTTGGGCAGACCATTTGGCTCACTGCTGTGCACATGACTGTTTTTAGAAAAACAGGCTTGCTCTCCAGACGGGCTGCTGTTGTTTGGATCACTCCTCATTCCTTTTGCTTTCCGTGATGAATGGATTAATTTAGTGATCACCTGTGTGGCATTTTCGGGTGCTTGACACTTTGTAGAGATGTGTCCGTCTTCTCCACAACGGTAGCAAAAGTAATCTTCCATGTTCCTTGAGGTGTTTGGCTCGCTGCTGGACTGAAGCATGTGGTTGGGTTAACTGGGCATGACTAGCTGAACTACTTGAACTGACACTCATTACTGCTAGCTGTTGTTGCAGCTGAAGTACTTGCTTTCTCAAGACTGAACTTCAGAATCCTTTGTTACTCCTTTGTGATCGGAGGGGCTTGTTTTACATAGCTTGGTTCTGGATTCTAACATCATGGAGGATGCTGGTAGGCTATTCAAGCGGTCACTTTCGAGCTGAGCCCTCAGTTCTTGAATTTCTGCTTTAAGTTCTCGCACAAAAGCTGGACAGTTATTCCCCTCGTCCTGCAAGTGTATGGACTTTGCAGTAGCAGTAAACTTGCGTCTAGTGACTTCAATTTCTTCAGCCTCCCTAATCTCATTCAACAGGCTCAGAAAAGTTGGTGGGTTTTCTTTTCTCTCCCTTAACCTCAATTGCAAAAGCATCATATCAGATTCGACGGCTCCACGAATCAGTTGTTCAACTCTTGCCTTGTCAACATTGGCGGGAGACAGTCCACCTCTTTGCACAACTTTTGTCAGTGATTTTTCAACCCTTTTTAGGAAATCAGAAAGTGTCTCACCTGGACGCTGTCGAAGAAGCCGAAAAGCGAAATACAAATCCTCTCCGGACTCCGAAGAGCCAAAAGTACTTTCCAGAGCTTCAAGGTACTGCTGCGAGCTGGCATCAGGACTGGACATACGGACAGCTTTAATGATTTCTAGGGCTGGTCCTTTTAAGCTTTCCACAATTCGTCTCCGTTTCTCTTTCTCTGAGCATTCACATTCAGTTATCATCATCTTAGCTATGCTCCATCCAGTGTTCCATGGTTTCTTCTCCCGTGGGGGTCGGAACAATACCAGAGAAGGTACGTAAACGACGGTAAGCATTGCTATCACTTGGTGGTCTTATGGTTTTCTCTAGGATCTCACCCACTGCACGAACAATTGACTCAGGGGAACTGGGACTTGCACTTAGGGGAGGAAATAGTGCTTGTAGGTCTGTCATGGACTTCCCTTCATCCTGAAGAAACTGGGAGAGCTTGTCAGCAAATCCTGAGGGAACAGTGCCTGTTGGGGTTTTTTCAACGCCCGTAATTATCCTCCAGGTCTCATCATCGGACGGCTTTAGTTCTATAGGGCAGCGTGTGGGGTCTACAGACTCTCTGCATTCACACAGCACAAGTAGGGTATCTGGAGAGACTCCACATCTTGTGTCTCGAACGCGCACTCTTCCAAAAGCTTTCACGCTCTCCGCTACTTCTTCAATGCGTGCAATCTCAGTTGATCTGGGTACACTTGTTAGCATCAAGGAGTGAGCAAGGTCAATCCCGGCCTCTCTGCACCAGTCAACAAGTTCACTTTGAGGAGGAGGGTTACTTCTGCGAGACATTTTCAACAAGAAGTTAAATGCACCAAATGTCTGTTTTCTTCTCAGGGATCAAGGAGTATTGACACGTGTTTATTTCTCTCTTCTGAAAGGTACCAGGGAGGGAAAGAATAATCCCGGACGAGGCCCCACTTTATGTAGGGCCCCCTGCCCTCCTAGGTGTGTCCTGACCTAAGTTCTAATGGGTGGAGCACCGGGTTCCTTTTATTAGTGTCTCTCGACTATAATTTAAGCCCCCATCTCTGATACCAAGTTTTGAAGAGAGTTATTGGTTTCCTAAATAACTAATCTGAAACACGTATCCAAAAGAAACAATTTATTTAACAAACAAATATATATATATATATTAATAATAATAATAATAATAATAATAAGGAAAATACAATATATAATTATATTTATATATTAATAGGATGGTATAAATATCAGATATAAATATTCAGATGATATATATTAGCAATAACCAATTTTTAGGTTATTTTTGTTCAGGTTATTTCAATTTGAATAAGTACAGGTATTAATATTCAATACTGATAAACCAGTAATACATGGATTAGAATACTTAGAAAATCCCTTAGGGAAATATACCCAAGTTTACAAGTCTCAACACTTTTTCGTTTCTCTTATTTGACACTATATGTACACTCTTTGCAACACAAACTGAGAATTATCAGTGAATAATAAATCCACTCAATTCGCTTACTACTTAGAGCACTGATATAACACTAGTAATCCCAGTAACACGTTTCAGCGTTTTACGAACTGTAACCGTAAACTTAATATACAGAAAAAAAAACAATAGTTAAACAGTGGGCCCACTCACACCATAAACACACTCAAACCCAACCTCGATGCAGGCCTGATTCGTTGCTTGGGTGCGTAGTGGCCTTTAAAATGCAAACTGGCCTCTTCTCTCTTCAATGAGCTAAAATAAGACCCATAAGCAGTACCTGTAAGTCCATACGCGGTCCCGATTTTCGTCAAACTCGGCTCGCACCAACTCCACTAACAGCCGTCGCTCCCTCGATGCCGGAGGAACACCCAACACTCCCGGTGTCTGGGCGTGCTATCCGGTTGCAGCTGTACAGTCCCTCGTTATCAGAGGACCTGTGAGCACTTCCGGTGGCTCAACAGGGCTATCTGATCTCCTCTTACTCTTCCCACATCGACTGTTTTACTTGTAACAGCACGATGAATAGTATAAAATAACACTAACGTGACAATCTTTCTAACTGAAATCGCTGTATATTCACACAGGCCTCAACGTCTTTCACTCGAAAATGAATCAAAATAAAACAGGCAAACACATTTCCTGTGTTCAATCAGACACTTAACTAAACAAAAAAATGTATCTGGAAAAATATGAAGGCTTAACTCAAGTTTCTTTTTGTGTTATTAAAAAAGGTAGATTTCGATTAGAACCAACCTTTTTGCACACCTATTCTAATAACGCCTTTCCTCTCGTCTTTTTTTTCCTCCAATCTCCGGATAAAGCAATCACATCAGACTCACGTATCACGTATATTGGAGGTGGGCATTAACTACTAAATGTCCAATCAAACAGGAATCGATCTAACCTGATAGCAAAATCCACGTTTTTGTTCAAGTACATATCAACCAACCCTTAAAGTTTCACTCATTCTCTTAAAGGGGAAACGCACTTATACAAGCTCTTTGTAGAAGATGCATAGTAAAACCTTTAAAAGGACTAATCTTAACATAATATGGTTATGTTGACTTACTTTCACTAATAACCTATATGGCTATTATAAATCGGAAATTATATGTGAAAACTTTGCATCAAACTGTTTTATATTTATATAACCCTCCCTGATAAGGGGGTTACACCCACCAAAATGTCACAAATTTTAGGCAATAAAATAGAAAGTTGCCTATGTGCTGGAATGTACAAAACTGATGACAAACATATGGTCAGACATACATACAGGGCCTTTCTTTAGAATAAATCAAGCAGGGGGCCTCTCCTCTCTAAGGAGGTATTAAAATTGTAATCATAAGGAAAAGTTTGACTATTGTGGAACCGCCCCATATAGTGTATATAAGGAGATACCAAAAAACATTCGAGAGATTTCCTTGCAAGGACTCTCGGCGTTGTTTTCCATAAAATAAAGTCTTTTCTTCTGAGAGAAAACCACTGACTGAGTGTGATTCTTCTGAGAACCGGTAGACGAAACTACATCAGCAACTTTGAAGATTAAAATTTGGTCTCACTTTCATTAATAACCTCACAATATGTCAATATTGTACCTTGACAGACCGACGATAGGCAGTTTTTCATGTCCCTTGAATGCATGCAACACTATTTATTTCTGTAAACCACACTGGCCAGATTATGGAAAGTGGCCCACAAGCTTGTGCCCAGTTAAAGCTGGCCAGTTCCCATATGGTCTAGCAGTTAGGATTCCTGGTTTTCTCCCATGCGGCCAGAAGTGACATTTTAGACAGCAGTAGAGCTACAGAGCCCTGATAGGTTGAGGTTCCGATGTCTATGGGGAGTCATGTAACATGCTTCGGTATTGCCATTCATCACACAAGCTCTCGGATAAGCTCGACAATTACCAGGGCTTACCTCCTGATAACAAGGTGAGAATAAGCAGACAGCAATGCTTGCCACTGTCACATCTAAAACCAACAACTCTGTAGCAATCAGGGGTCTTTACTATCGGTGGGCCAGTGGCGCAATGGATAAAGCGTCTGACTATGGATCAGAAGATTCTAGGTCAGACTCCTGGCTGGCTCGCTCTGTGCTTGTTTTTCTCCGGCTTATTTTGTTGTTGTGTTTTTTTTTTCTTCTCCAAAATCCAGAAGAATAGGCAAATCTTCAGGCATTCTTCTTTTTTTCGACAAGCTCGGTGATTAAAGGGGAAATAAACTGCAGGCTGGCAGCCAGTTGATTTTCGAATGAACAATTTCATCGCTACTCTGTAACTGCTTCATTACTTTGAAGTGTGTAATGCCATGTGGTTTTGATGTCACGGGCTTGCCATTTTGAAGCCTTATCACTAATTGCCACCTGGACATTGAGAATAAATTGTAATCTGCATTAAACTGAACGAGCAAATAATCAACAACTTTGTGGATAAAAAAATTGGTCTCACTTTCATTATTAACCTCACAATATGTCAATTTTGTACCTTGACAGACCGATGATAGGCAGATTTTTATCTAGATAACGGTTGCAATGTGTGTTTTCAGATGCATGACACAAGTATTTTCACCTGGACAAGAGCTTAATTACCAGTTCAATGTATCAATTCAGCAATCACAGGAATCTGCCCAAAAAAACGTAACCCCCGGGGTGAGTAAAAAAAACAGTTTAAGGTGTCCATATCCCATATGGTCTAGCGGTTAGGATTCCTGGTTTTCGCCCAGGCGGCCCGGTTTCGACTCCCGGAATGGGAACACATGCTCCTTTTTGCTTCCCTCCTCAAAAATCCAGCACATCTTCCTGCACCAGATGTCGAGGTTCTGTCTAACACTTTGCCCCTTCGATAGCTCAGCTGATAGAGTGGAGGACTTTAAGTTTGAGTGTTGGCAATCCTTAGGTTGCCGGCTCGAAGGAGGTCTTTTTTTCAAGTGCTCACCATTTTTTTTTCTTTGGAGCTGGTTTTCTCGCAGCTGTTAGCAAAGCTTGAATTTGCAGTCCACAATTGGAAGCCAAAAGAGCTTTCACTGACCAGGAATCGGACCCGGGACGCGGCGGTGAGAGCGCCGAATCCTAACCACTAGACCACCAGGGAGGGGCTGGTGGACTGGTGGGCTGGTGGGCTTACCTCCTGATAACAAGGTGAGAATAAGCAGACAGCAATGCTTGCCACTGTCTCATCTAAAACAAACAACTCTGTAGCAATCAGGAGTCTTTACTATTGGTGAGCCAGTGGCGCAATTGATAACGTGTCTGACTATGGATCAGAAGATTCTAGGTTTGACTCCTGGCTGGCTCGCTCTGTGCTTGTTTTTCTCCGGCTTATTTTGTTGTTGTGTTTTTTTCTCTTCTCCAAAATCCAGAAGAAAAGGCAAATCTTCAGGCATTCTTCTTTCTTTCCAAAAAAGACATATTCTGCACACCCTTTCCGATGTCTAGGGAAGACAAGGACATGCTTCGGTATTGCCATTCGTCTCACAAGCACTCCGACAAGCTCGGCGATTAAAGGGGAAATAAACTGCAGGCTGGCAGCCAGTTGATTTTCGAATGAACAATTTCACCGCTACCAAAAAACATTCAAGAGATTTCCTTACAAGGACTCTCGGCGTTGTTTTCCATAAAATAAAGTCTTTTCTTCTGAGAGAAAACCACTGACTGAGTGTGATTCTTCTGAGAACCGGTAGACGAAACTACATCAGCAACTTTGCGGATTAAAAATTGGTCTCACTTTCATTATTAACCTCACAATATGTCAATTTTGTACTTTGACAGACCGATGATAGTCAGATTTTCATCTAGATAACGGTTGCAATGTATGTTTTCAGATGCATGACACAAGTATTTTCACCTGGACAAGAGCTTAATTACCAGGTCAAGGTATCAATTCAGCAATCACAAGAATCTGCCCAAATAAACTGAACTCCCGGGGTGAGAAAAAAAACAGATCCCTTGAATGCATACAACACTAGATAATTCAGAAAACCGTCCTTTTGGATAATTCTTGTTTTGCCAAATTATTATCACATTGTTACAGTCGCAGACCTAAAGCAACAAGCCACTACAAGATCCTGCGCCCACACTGACCACATGTATGGAAAGTGCGCCAGAAGCCAATGGCCAGTTTAAGGTTTCCAAATCCCATATGGTCTAGCGCTTAGGATTCCTGGTTTTCACCCAGGCGGCCCAGGTTTGACTCCCGGTATGGGAACGCATGCTCCTTTTTGATTCCCTCCTCAAAAATCCAGCACATCTTCTCGCACCAGAAGTGACTTTTTGGCCAGCAGTAGAGCTACAAGACCGTGATATGTCGAGGTTCTGTCTAACACTTTGCCCCTTCGATAGCGGTGCCGGGAGACAGTTCGTCTGTCTAATTTCGACAAATCACGTCTCTGCATGTCCATCTTTTGCAGCCCATCAGATCTCAGCATTTCCATCTTTTACATTTTACGACAGCCAATCAGGTCTCTGCATGTCCATCTTTTACATTTTAAGACAGCCAATCACCGTGGCCCTTTCCATCATTGGCGGAGCATGCGCATAAGTCCACAGTTATCGCTCACAGCGAATCAATAAATACTATTTTTATTTATAGAGTTATTTTTGGAAATATATATATATATTTAAAATAAACTTTTAACTACGTTACATTGTTTTAGGTAAGACGTTGACGGTGACACTGAGGTAAGATTTATCTATTTAATTAACTATATTTAATTAATAGTTTTTTCTTAAATAAACTTGTAACTTACAACATTGTCAGATTGTGTTAGGTAAGACGTCGACGTTGTTGCTTTGTTTAGTCTGCTAACGTTAACTAACTTAGCTAAGAATGAATGAATGAATGAATGGAGTAATGTTAGCATTAACGTTAACTTAGCTGAAACGTATTTTCGACAGAGAGAAACGAATGGTTTACATTGTTATAACATTGGTACTACACCTGATATTGTGTCCACTTTTAACACAGACAATGATTTAATATGAATGAATGAGTTTTGTGTTGTATTCAGGTGTTGCACCTGTTATAACAGGAGACTTTGTGTTTACCAACTGATAATAATCTTAATATGATTGTATGCTACTAAATGTGACTGCTACTACTATGTATTAATATATTATACACTGAGGTACTATGTATTAATATATAATACACTGAGGTACTAACTATGTATTAATATATTATACACTGAGGTACTATGTATTAATATATAGTACACTGAGGTACTAACTATGTATTAATATATTATACACTGAGGTACTATGTATTCATATATAATACACTGAGGTACTATGTATTCATATATAATACACTGTGACTGAGGTACTAACTATGTATTAATATATAATACACTGAGGTACTATGTATTCATATATAATACACTGAGGTACTATGTATTAATATATTATACACTGAGGTACTATGTACTAATATATAATACACTGAGGTACTATGTATTCATATATAATACACTGAGGTACTATGTATTCATATATTATATGTATTACAGAAATATATAATACACCGAGGTACTATGTATTAATATAGTATACACTGAGGTACTATGTATTAATAAATTATACACTGGCTAAAAATAGCTAGCCTATCATATAACGTTAGATTATACCTCGTACCGCTATATGGCTGAATTATGCATAATGTTAATTAGCCTATAGTATTGGGCACCAGTTTTTACCTGAGGTAAAATAATTTTGTCTGTTCATTGTCTGTTCATTGCATCTGTAATTCAATACATAGGCATAAAACTGTGCCTTTATTAACATTAACATGACGTTTTATGACGTAATATGGGGCTTGTGTTGTTTAAGTGAGCTATAATCGATAATAATCATAATGTGGGCTAATTGTAAGCCTATGTAATCGAAATGGTATGTAATAATCTGATTTTTATGGAGTTATGGCATATTATTATACCCACACACCACAATTCCTCCCAAAATATCAAACTATACCTTGTCCAAAAACACTGAGATGAAATATGTGCTATTTGAAATAAATGTATGAAATTGATTAACTACTCAGTTCTACTGAATAGTCACAAACTTTGTATTTTGCCACACGCTATCTTTTATTGGAAGATGGCTTCCAAGCACAAGAAGCACAG
This sequence comes from Carassius carassius, assembly GCF_963082965.1. Taxonomy (NCBI): domain Eukaryota; kingdom Metazoa; phylum Chordata; class Actinopteri; order Cypriniformes; family Cyprinidae; genus Carassius; species Carassius carassius. The sequence continues at coordinate 1,119,000 of NC_081792.1, forward strand.
GGCTATGAGTGAGGGTGAATGGATGGCCCGCCTGCGCAGATTTGCCACACAGGGGGTCTGGCCTTCTGAGGAGGGAAACAGACCGGCACCACGCCAGAAGAAATGGCATGACCTGTATCAGAAGGTAAACTTGGGCATGTATATAAACACAGGAAAGCTATGTCATATATAGAAGGAGCAGATAGTTATGATTCACTGTCATATGTTACAGATTGAGAAGTGTCCACTGCAACACAGGGGGCAAATGTCTCTGTTTGGGGGGACACAGACATGTGACTGTGGTTTCCATATGAAAAAGGTATAAGAAGTGTTTCATAAAACTGTGATGTGTTGATGGTGTATTGTGTATTTTTGAATTTAATTTCCTTTTCTGTGAAACTGTAGCCTTCCAGTTTGGCCCCTGTGTCATCCACACCATCCACGTCACCACCTGTAACACCAGGGCAGTCAGGAACAACATCTGGAATGGCACCTTTAAAGCCTACTTTAACTTTGGCATCGGTAAATGCATGTCTTTGCAGATATTTATGTTATCATATGTTATAGCATTTTAAAATGCTTCACATAATGTTACTAATTTCTTTTTGTCAGTTTACAAAGCCACGGTATGGTGGGGCCCATGGTGCAGCTTTAAGGCCAAACCTAGGTGTGGCAAGGACGCATGCAACAAAGGTATATAGTCAAAGAATGACATTTCATTCCATAAAGATAAGCTGAGACTATGTAAGCTTAAAGCTTTTTTGTTTGTATATAGTCCACAACCTGTTATATACTGTGTGTGTGTGTGTGTGTGTGTGTGTGTGTGTGTGTGTGTGTGTGTGTGTGTGTGCGTGCGTGCGTGCGCGCGCGCGTGTGTATGCTTGTGAGGGTGTGTTTATGTGAGAGAGAAGGAGGTGTTTGTAAATAAAAAAATAAAAAGAACTTTATTTCTACAACAGTATCCTTTGGCTTTTTTCTATCAAACCTATCTGGAAAACTTTTTACAAACTCACACAGATATTAAAATTACAAGAAAGGGACATAATGGTATTCCAGACAGATCCACAGGGTGTGAGAAGTGAGTGTCAGAAACATTTCTTTGATATAAAGGTTTATTATTATTATAAGCAGTAATAGTATCACATTCTTATTTTTATTCTTATTGCAACAAAGCATTAAAATTACAAGAAAGGGACAGAACTGTATAGCAGACAGGTCCACGGGATGTGAGAAGTGATTGGTAGAAACATTTCTTTGATATAAAGGTTTATTATTATTTATTATATGCAGTAGTAGTATCAAATTCTTATTTTAATTATTTGTATTGCAACAAAGCATTAAAATTACAAGAAAGGGACAGAATTGTAAAAACAATAAAATAAACATATGAAACCATTTGAAATTCCATATCATCATATGATATCGCAATATGATATATATGACCTTGGATAGATATGATATGACCTTGGATTCACAATCGAATTTCATCATAGAACGAATTAGATTGACAGATCCTTCTTGGCCAATGACGATACCACAATAATGTAAAGACCAATCGCGAATCAGCATTCATACTGTGGCGCGCAATTTGATACAGAGCATCTTCAACAGTAAGCAAAAATAAATATAGTTCAGTTAGAAAAAAAGTAATTTAAAAAAGATATTAAAGATTCTTATATTCAATGGTGAAATAATAAAACAAATAATACATTTCAAGAAACCACATATTATCATTTAATAAATACATTTTAACATGTATCCATACAATGAAAAATATGTTTTTATAAAATAACTGTTAAGGCATAAAAGCACATGAAATGTTTACATATGTGTTCATTCATTAAGGAAAGATTAGAAAATATATTGGGTGATTTCAACCTTGTCCGAGGTGGGACTCGAACCGATGTCATTCACGTCAGTGATTTGCCCATGAAATATATAAAAAGGCAATTTTCTATAATATATGAATACCGATCTACCAAAAATCACACAGAAGTGTGAAAGGTGGGTTTACCTTTTCCCTTTCCCTTCCCTTTCCTTTCCTTTTTCTTTTTTTCCTTCTCTTTTTCTTTCTTTTTCCTTCTTCCCCTTCTTCCCCTTCTTTTTCCTTCTCCCCCTCCTCAAACAGACTATTGTTCCCCAGCTTTAGCTCAGCTGGTAGAGCGGAGGACTGTAGGTTGGAGTGTTGGCAATCGTTAGGTCGCTGGTTCGACTCTGGCTCGAAGGAGGTCTTTTTTTCAAGTGCTCACCATTTTTTTGGTTTGGAGCTAGCTTTTTCTCGCAGCTGTTAGCAGAGCTTGAATTCGCAGTCCACAATTGGAAGCCAAAAGAGCTTTCCCTGACCGGGAATCGAACCCGGGCCGCGGCGGTGAAAGCGCCGAATCCTAACCACTAGACCACCAGGGAGGGGCTGGTGGGCTGGTGGGCTGGTGGGCTTACCTCCTGAAAACAAGGTGAGAATAAGCAGACAGCAATGCTTGCCACTGTCACATCTAAAACCAACAACTCTGTAGCAATCAGGGGTCTTTACTATTGGTGGGCCAGTGGCGCTCCATGTCACCTGTAGGTCGTGGTTATTCTTTGTTATGACAGCCAATCACGTTCCCGGCTGCAACCATGAAATTTATGTTTTAGCCAATCGGCGCTCGTATAGCAACCGCGAAGTAGCCAATCAGCGCTCGTATCGTAACCGCGAATTAGCCAATCAGCGCTCGTATCGCAACCGTGATTCCCCCCAGTAACAACAAGCAATTAGCCAATCAGCGCTCGTATCGCAACCGTGATTCCGCCCAGTAACAACAAGAAATTGACCAATCAGCGCTCGTTCCTCATCCGTGATTCTTCGTAGTAACAACAAGTTATCAACAACAATTGATAACGTCAAGAACCCCCGGAGACTTGCGGATCACGGCTGAAGAAAAAGATAACGGTCATCGATTAATTTCTAACCAACATTTGCAATGTAAGTGAATCTTTTATCAATAAAAAAGTAACACTTACAATACTGGTGCACAATATGCATTAATTTATACTTAACGAATGCACAGATAATCATGAGTTAATGTAAACGAATGAAGGACTAACTTAAACCATTAATTAATGATTACTACATCAGCAACTAATAAACATTCTATATGTTTCATAGATTAATTAATAAATACAATTGTATTAGTTAAATTTACTTTAATGTATTAGTTCCTTAATAACATTATATTAACCAATGACGTAAATGTATATTTTAATTACTACAGTGGCCAAAGCTATTTACTTCAACTTCCAGTTGTCAGCTTTAATTAATCATGAGCTAATGATTTTCAAAGGAATCATGTTATGACTTTACATGTTGAGGTAAAGAGCTATTAACCTATTGTTAATATGTTATTGTGGTTATGGATTTTTTTTAATTAGTCATGTACCTCAACAAGTAAAGTTAAAGTAATAACATAATGATATCTTTACAAATTATTATCTAATGATTCATTATTGATATAATTTTACACTGTTAGTTAATATAATATGTTATTAAGGAATGGATACATTATGACACATTTAACTAATAACAACAATTTATTGATTTCTTTATCTATGAATCATATAAAATGTTCATTTGTTGCCAATGCAGTAATAATTAATAAATGGTTTGGTCCTTAATGAGTTATATATTAAGTCATGATTATCTGTGCATGAATTAAGCATGAATTAATGCATTTAATTGTATTTATTTAATGCATACTAGTGCCAGCATATTGTAAAGTGAGTTGTGTTTTTATGTTAACATAAAAATAAAGTGTCAAATATATAAAGTTGTTTTGAATGAATAACCTGTAGTTCAGACAAGCTAATAATTCAGCTAATCAATGTAAAATATTATAATAAAAAAAAGTATTTCATATTTTTGTAGATTAGTCGACCAAGCAGAATATAAAGTATATTAAGTTACAGTTTTACCAGCTGCAACATTAAAACGATTATTACACATTAATGCATTACTTGTTATAATGCAATAATATAGTATGCATTATGCTTCTACTTTTAGTACTTTAAGTATATTTTGATTCTAGAATTTTGAATGTATGATCTTTACTTGTAATAGAGCAGACAAATTTGTGAAAAATTTGTCTTTAAAAAGGAGATCACATAGAATAGACTGAACTTTCCCTTCCCTGTCTCAGGTGGGACAAAAGTTATATTTTAATGTATAATAATTATCTGAAAAATTACCTCTTACTCTGGGATAATTCTGATATGTTAGCCAACATTTTTAGCCTGTAGGAAAATATATACACAAACAAAGCATAATATAAAATCAACATTAAAAGGTGATCATAAGTAAATATAGTTCACTTTTTTTAATTTAGATGGAACCTCGCTTCAGGAGACGGGCTGATGGAAGCCTGAATCTGACGGATACAGTGGAAGCGTCAAAGGTGAAGGAAGCCAACAAAGGAAAGCCATACACAAGACCCCTGCCCCCGGAGAAAGTGCTGGACAAAGCCAGGAAAAGTTTAAGTGAGCACCACGGAGATCTGTCTAACAGAAAGCACCTGTTGGGTTTCTTTGAAATCCAGTTTGGTGTATTTCGTGGGCAAACATTTAGGTGGGTGGCTGAAAATGCCCTGGGGTATGCTGCTTATCTGGTGGCAGCTATGAAGAGGGACCCCACAGGAGGCAGCAAAGACTCCCAAGAACATGCCCACAACAAGGGGAGTTTCAGGGAGTATATTGAGCTCTTTCCTTCTGGCAGAATTGCCATTGCCATGAAGGAAGAGCAATATGCTGGGAAAGCTCCCCAGCATGCTGCTGACTCCCAGCACTCTGCCCCCACAGAGTTCACCACCCCCACCCAGCACGCTACCACCACCCATACTTCTACTGCCTCTCTCCGCTCCCTCTTGGTTAGGAAGTTGCCTAACCAAAAAAACTTGAACAAGGCTGTAAAAAGACTGGTTTCCCCTCTCAAAGCGGCACCTTGTAAGCAAACATTTATTTGTATAACACTTTTTTGGTTTGTTTAGCATTTATTGCTGTTCAGTAGTCATGTTTACCTGTTTGTCCTGTGTTTTTTTTGTAGCTTTGGCCCAGGCACGTGCGCAGCCCTCAGCCACCCTCACCTGTCCGACTGTGTCCCTTGAGACAGCCACAGGACCCTCAGCCACCCTCACCTGTCCGACTGTGTCCCTTGAGACAGCCACAGGGCCCTCAGCCACCCTCACCTGTCCGACTGTGTCCCTTGAGACAGCCACAGGACCCTCAGCCACCCTCACCTGTCCGACTGTGTCCCTTGAGACAGCCACAGGGCCCTCAGCCACCCTAACCTGTCCGACTGTGTCCCTTGAGACAGCCACAGGACCCTCAGCCACCCTCACCTGTCCGACTGTGTCCCTTGAGACAGCCACAGGACCCTCAGCCACCCTCACCTGTCCGACTGTGTCCCTTGAGACAGCCACAGGGCCCTCAGCCACCCTCACCTGTCCGACTGTGTCCCTTGAGACAGCCACAGGGCCCTCAGCCACCCTCACCTGTCCGACTGTGTCCCTTGAGACAGCCACAGGGCCCTCAGCCACCCTCACCTGTCCGACTGTGTCCCTTGAGATAGATGACAGCACACTGCTGGCAGAGGCAGCTAAGTTTGAGGAGTCATATGTGGCATGTACGTTTATACTTATTTAAAGTATTCAATGTTTCCTTTCCAGGGATAATAAAGTAAAGTGAAGCAATGTGAATTTGTTTATTTATGTGTTTATTTTCTGTTTTTCTATTTTATTTTATTTTTTCAGCAAGACGAGTCTGTCTTCCTGCTGGATGGACACACACCCTGCCTGAAGTGAACCAGAGGTGGATCTCCAAGGCCCTGTTCAGGTGGTCTGCTGCTCTGGATGTCACGAAAACTGTGGCAAGTGAAGCTGACTTGTCCGCATCCAGACTGTCAAAAAGAACTTCTGACCTCAGCTGGCTTGCATCAAAAGATCAGGCAGGTGGTTATCATGGGTGAGATGTACTTTGTGGCATCTGAGTACCTTGCCTGCCGAAGATGTAAAAGGAAGGTCATCAGCTGGAGCCATGATCTCATTTCCCAGCTCGACATTGGCCACAGGGTGCTGTTCCCTTGCATTCTTACTTCAAAACTTGCATGTGACTTTGAGGTAGTAACTTTGATGTGTCAGCGTGGGCTGGGAAACAGCAGCAGCCAGATCCAGCGCAAGCTACAGGAGCGTCATGTTGATGTCTGGTTGCAAAAGACAGTCCAGTATCTGACAGATTGCAAGGGGATTGCCAGTGCTGTCACGTCGAGCCTAATCCTGCCTGTGACATTTGAACCTGCTCCTTCAATGCCTTCTATACCCAAGCACCGATGGCTGATGCAGGTGTATGCCCAGGATGTCCTGCAAAGGCTGGATGAGGTCAAGGCCACTATAACATCACAATATGGTCGAATCTTAAAAATGTATTCTACCAAAAAAGTGGCCAGAAAACTAGCAGGACGCAGCTATGGCACTGCTACTTGGGCAACTAATGTTGGCAATGAGCATGGACAGGTGATCATGTCCGTGCTCACAGCGAGTGAAGGTTTTGGTCTGGGGCCAATGATAGAAGGCCTTATCAAGCGATACAGAGTGGCTGGGGTGGCTCCTCCCGAAGTGCTGTATGTCGACCGAGACTGCTGTGGCAACACTCTTTTGAGGAGGATGTTTGAAGAGTGGGGGCAAATGACCATCCGGTTAGATGTCTGGCACTTCATGCGAAGGTTTGCTGTCGGCTGCACCACCGACTCTCACCAGTTATATGCCACATTTATGAGTGGCCTCAGCCATTGTATTTTCATGTGGGACCAGGTCGACCTGGCTGCCCTGAAGACGGCTAAGCAAGCAGAGCTGGAAGCTGATGGGAAACCATCATCCGAGGCTGATGTGCTGCGCTTTATCAGTCGTAGCGAGCTAGCGCTACATTGCGGGAGAACCACTCGCGGGACCAAAGAGACCCTGGCGCTGATTGAGAGCCATGTTCAGGCCTTTGATGGAGATGCTGGTCGTGACACTCTGGGAGTCCCACTAATAAACTCAGCCCGCATGAGAGAGATTTTAAAGTCCCAGCAGAAGCATGTGGCCTGCATCCAGGATCCTGCCGGTGTGCAGCTCTACATGCAGACGGGTACTGTACTGAAGGGAGGGCACCGCCTGCCAACATACCGCTGTGCCAGAGGTTCCACTTCACTTGAGTCATTTCACCTGCACCTTAACAGATTCATCCCAGGTTAATAAATTATTTAACTGAATTATTAAATTAAGATATGATTTATACTGAAATAATTATGAGAATTGCAAGAACAGCTATTTGTGTATTTATATGAAATTTTTGTTCTGTGAATTTATTATTTTTTTTTTTTTCATTTATAGGCACCCTGGCAAGTGACACCTTCTTTCAGGCATATCTTTTGGATGGGCTTGCAAGGTGGAATGAGGACCGGGCTGTGGCAGCAACAACTAATCAGCAGCAACCACATTCCTACAACCATCTTCTGCGTCATGCTGTCAACACTCTTGCAGAGGAGCTTATGGGCATGAAAATCATTCCTTATGTTGGGCCAAGAAAGTACACTGGTATATAACAATTTTTTTTTGTTTTTAGTGACACTTTAATTTAAGTATAAACCACTGAACTACTAAGTTATAATATAATATTATGGTATGTTATCTAATTGTCAATGTTTTTCTATTTTAAAGGTGAGCTTATTGGAGTGGAATATCTTTACCAGCAAACTGGTAAAGTTCTGCAGGACTACAAGTTGGCCATTGAAGAGTCAGAGACCACTGAGGTTGGTATAGAGGTGGATGAAGGTTATGCTGAACTTGAGGAGTTTCAGGACATCACTGTCCCCACCTTTGACACTGAACGGACACCTGCTGCCTCTTCACAAGCATCAGTGTCTGCAGCGTCTGCAGCATCATCTCCAACTCCTCCAGCAACCAGCCCCACGTCATCACTGTTTGTGGTCCCTCCATCACCAGTGTCATCTCCTGTCAGCAGCTCACTGCACACTCAATCAAATCTAGGACTCTTTCCTGGAGCACATAGCTGTGAGTTTTACCAAAGTATTCATAAAGATTTCGGTATTTGTTATCACACTAACTATAAATTTGTATTTATCACATTGAAAGGCATAAATACACATTTCAAATCAATATTTACCTTTTTGATGTTGTCCCAGTGGACCGATTGTCTGCAGAAACGGATCGTCCAACATCGGAAGAGAACACTTCACATGATGTAAGGGCCCAGTTTATTTTTATTTACATTTACATGTATGTAAACATAATCTGGGTTACATTGGATGTGCTTTCATGTAAATATTTGTTTTCATTGATGCTATCAAAAGTTCCTAAATTATCTTTCATTTTAGGATTCGGTTGGACCTGATAATATTGAGGGGTATGGAGCCGTGCAGGACTTGGCAGAGTTCTTGGTTGGCCTCAGAGACCACCGTCTGGCTTTGTCGGGAGAAGAGTGCATCAAGATCATCTCCCTATGGCAGGCATTGGGGGAGTATGACAGGAAAAAGACCATTTACCCACCACGTCACCAAACCAACCTAAAACAGGGACGATTCAGGGCCAATAAGAAGATTGTGGCCCCAGGTGTGGAGAGCACCAAAAGGTATGTTATATTTAGTAAACAGGGTTTATAAATTGTTTTGTAATATATATCTGAAACTGGCTGAAATATCACCTACAACTTTTTTTGTTTAGTAACCTAACACCTTCATGACTAGCTTATCTTGGTTATAACATAAATTATTAGTTGTGATTTACATTTAATTCTGACTATATATATTAGGTTGCTAAGTATGTTACATTGCTATGGACACAGTTACAACCGTACATTGGAATAATTAATTTAGCAGAAACAAAGCAATCATTTCTTAAATTGGTAAAATCATTTTGTATCAATATGTTGTGTCAAATAATTTGTCTTTTACTGTACTTTAGTAAGTAGCCATGTAATAAGCGGGATAATATGCAGTCATTATTGTGAAAAAAATCTGACAGGCTGACTAACAACACCCTGTAATAATTCCACAACACAGTAATCCAGTAGAGACCTGATTTATTGATATGACATTTCAACATCAATCTAAAAACAAAACAAAGAAAGACAACATAACTATGGGCAGATATTATCAATGAACATTTAGACAACACAAAGCAAAACAGACAGAATAGGAAAGGGAAAATAAAAATAAGATCACACAATGAAAACAATCTTACATTAATAATATGTATCCTGTTGTAATTTGCAGGTGTTTCGTTGGGGCTCATAGTCCTGCACAGTGGCCTGACTGCAACCGAGTGGTGGAGGCCATTTTCACAAGGCTCTGTGCTCTCTACCCAAACGCGGTGCGCTGTGACGGAGTAAGGGTGTCCCGCTTCACTGTTGTAGCACGTGCTTACAAGCACATCCGAGAGTGCATCCTCACTAATGCTAAGGTGATGAGTGAGACCACCATCCAGCTCCCAGAAGTGAACGCTGCAACAGTCACACAATGGTGAGTAAATAAGCATTGTCACCGCTAAGCCTAAACTTAAAGCAGCTAAGGGCTGATGTTACACAGCAACTTTTTTTGATCAATGCTGCTGGGCAACTTTGGTTAATATTGCCATCAACAGGCAACCAGGCAAGACACAGAGCGCAAGATTGATCTGAAGTATCCAGATTGAAATTTGTTACCCATTCTCAGTGGGGAACGTACCCAAGAAACACTTCTCAAAATTTTTTGTATCATCAGCCTTAATGTAACCATGGCTGGTTTGCAGGTCTAGAAACAAATCAACAAGAGTTCAACTTCTGTTTTCTTCTTCATTATGAAAGATAAGATTTATGACATGGATCAGCTGTCTTCAGCAGACTGCAAGAATCAATAATTCATAATACAATTTTAATCTCAATAAAGTAGCCATTTCACAAAAGCAGTAATACATTAGACGACTGCTGTGTGATCTCAGCTGTGTCATGCTGCTGCGTATAGTCATGACAAATAGTAGTTGATCTTTTGTATTGCTTAAATGTTTATTAATATCTGTCGTTTTATGTTTCCCAGGTTCAGCAGGCGTGGCAAGTCACAGGAACAAGAGATTTTGAAGCAGGGTATCCAAGCCCCAGACGCACCCATGGCAGGACCCGAGGCGCTTCCTGCGGCTATGCAGAAAGGACCAACTCTCTATCCAGGCAATTTGGCTGAGCCTCACCTTTTTATCCTGCCACCAAACACTGCTGGGAAGGCAAAACTTAAGGGGAGGTTGCAACCCCAGGCCATCTCCCAGGCTCCAACATCACATCAAGCCCTTCCTGTCATTGCACCAGCACTACCCATCTCTCTCCCTTTCATTTTACCATCTGTGCAGCTTCCTACAGTGAAAGGCACTTGCGCGCCATCCTCTACAGTGCCAGGTACCTCACAGGTGATGTTCTTCAACTTCCCTTTACCTTCAGCTCTGCCACCATCAGCTCAGACACAGACATCCGGTCAAGATGTTCCTTACTCCACTCAGCAATACAGAAAGAGAAAACTGGAGAGGGAGCGCACTGGAACTGTCACAAGAAAATATGTGAAGAAGACAGATGTCATTCTTTGCAGAAAGTGTAACAAAGAGAGAAAGCCACCATCACATCTTCAGTACTTTGGCAACTGGTTCTGCAAAGAGTCTGAGACTCAATCATATAGTGAATGGAGGGCTGTGCTGCAGGAAAGAGGTTATAGAAGAAAAAAAAGGGGAATGGCAACCCTCCAGCTTCTTAAAACTGCTATTTCATCACATTATATTTTTATTTGGTTAATGTTTGCTTTATAGTGCAATTTACAAGTCTCCAACAATGACAGCTGTCTCTAAAATGTGTAATTACTGTGTGTTTCCTCTGCTGCATGCCTCTGTTGGAAAAATATTTCATACCATTATATATATATGGTATGTTTATGTTTTTATTATTATCATTATTTTGTTTTTGGTATATTTGATTTTCTATTTTTTTTAGGAGCGAATATGTCATAATTGCACTACTATAGTCCATTTTTGTTTTGATTTACTTTTTTTTGGCTAATATGTCAAAATTGCACTACTGTGGTAAATGTTTGTCTTGGTTTACTATTTATTATTTTCTTAGTCTGATGTCAAAATTGCACTGCAAATGTTTGTTTTGGTTTGATATTTATTATATTTTTACACTGATATGTAAAAAGTTTACTACTGTGGTAAACATTTTTGGTTTACTGTTTATTATTTTTAATTGATGTGTCAAAATTGCACTACTGTTCTAAATGTTTTATTGGCTTTAAAATGTATATGGAGATTAAAAGGGTTGTTAATATTTGCCCTCACACTATTGTTATTGTGTTTGTTTTGGTTTGATATTTATTATATTTTTTAAACTGATATGTAAACATTTTACTACTGTGGTAAACATTTTTGGTTTACTGTTTATTATTTTTAATTGATGTGTCAAAATTGCACTACTGTTCTAAATGTTTTATTGGCTTTAAAATGTATATGGAGATTAAAAGGGTTGTTAATATTTGCCCTCACACTATTGTTATTGTGTTTGTTTTGGTTTGATATTTATTATATTTTTTAAACTGATATGTAAACATTTTACTACTGTGGTAAACATTTTTGGTTTACTGTTTATTATTTTTAATTGGTGTGTCAAAATTGCACTACTGTTCTAAATGTTTTATTGGCTTTAAAATATATATGGAGATTAAAAAGATTGTTAATATTTGCCCTCACACTATTGTTATTGTGCCTTTTTGTATTCTCACAATATTTGTACATGCATATATATTTGCACTGCTGTTATAATTTTTTTATTGACTTTATATTTGCAAATAAAAAGGGTTGTTAATCTTAATCTTTGCTCTAGCAATGTTTTGTGCCTATTTCTCACTGTATTTGAAGTTGCAATTTGTTTTAAGTATTCCAGTATTACATAACAATAAAACACACACACACAAAAACAGAGACTTTCAGAAAATATAATAATATAATGTTATACTTTAAAAAATAATATACTGTAAAAAATGAGTTAGTTAGCGCTGCGTTATTCATGTATTTTGTTGTGAAAATGCACAAAAACACAAATCATGTATTTGTTGCAATGAATATTCACGTTTTGTCTGTCAAATCATTTCGACTTTTTTATCCAGTGACATCTTGATGCTTTTGTCCATATCAGGTATTTTCTGTAGCGTGCGTCACATAGTGGTCACGAGCTGGTACTTTTACGAGTCTGTTTTGGACTTTATGCGAGAGAGCGCCCTCCGGCGTCCGGTATGAATGAAACATACATAACATGAGAGTGTTTACTTTGGACAGTTCCCAAATTAAAGTGGGGGGGACGAATTTCCGTTCGATTAAATTACGGGGGAGAATGATGATTACGTACGCGTGCATCAGCAGCGTCAAAGCAGACACATTCCAGGAATTCCATCACTGTTCGGAGTGGGCCGCGAACTCGAGTCCCTGTGCGTCTTTTAGGATCTTTACCTCAACTAATGGGCGCCGGCCTTGGCGCAATGGATAACGCGTCTGACTATGGATCAGAAGATTCTAGGTTCGACTCCTGGCTGGCTCGCTCTGTGCTTGTTTTTCTCCGGCTTATTTTGTTGTTGTGTTTTTTTTCTCTTCTCCAAAATCCAGAAGAAAAGGCAAATCTTCAGGCATTCTTCTTTTTTTCCAAAAAAAAAACATATTCTGCACACCCTTTCCGATGTCTAGGGAAGACACGGACATGCTTCGGTATTTCCATTCGTCTAACAAGCACTCCGACAAGCTCGGCGATTATAGGGGAAATAAACTGCAGGCTGGCAGCCAGTTGATTTTCGAATGAACAATTTCATCGCTACTCTGTAACTGCTTCATTACTTTGAAGGGTATAATGCCATGTTGTTTTGATGTCATGGGCTTGCCATTTTGAAGCCTTATCACTTATTGCCACCTGGACAGTTAGAATAAGTTGTAAACTGAGTTAAACTGAAGGAGCGAATAATCAGCAACTTTGCCGATTAAAAATTGGTCTCACTTTCATTGTTACCCTCACAATGTCATTTTTGTATCTTGACAGAGTGACAATAGGCAGTTTTTCCTCTAGATAATGGTTGCCGTGTGTGTTTTCAAATGGATGACACAAGTATTTTCACCTGGACAAGAGCTTAATTACCAGTTCGAGGTATCAATTCAGCAATCACAGGAATCTGCTCAAATAAACTGAACTCCCGGGGTGAGTAAAAAAAAAACAGATCCCTTGAATGCATACAACACTATATAATTCAGAAAACCGTCCTTTTGGATAATTCTTGTTTTGCCAAATTATTATCATATTGTTGCAGTCGCAGACCTAAAGCAACAGGCCACTACAAGATCCTGCGCCCACACTGACCACATGTATGGAAAGTGCGCCAGAAGCCAATGGCTGGCTAGTTTAAGGTTTCCAAATCCCATATGGTCTAGCGCTTAGGATTCCTGGTTTTGGCCCAGGTTTGACTCCCGGTATGGGAACGTATGCTCCTTTTTGATTCCCTCCTCAAAAATCCAGCACATCTTCCTGCACCAGAAGTGACTTTTTGGCCAGCAGTAGAGCTACAAGACCGTGATATGTCGAGGTTCTGTCTAACACTTTGCCCCTTTGATAGCGGTGCCGGGAGACAGTTCGTCTGTCTAATTTCGACAAATCACGTCTCTGCATGTCCATCTTTTGCAGCCCATCAGATCTCAGCATTTCCATATTTTACATTTTACGACAGCCAATCAGGTCTCTGCATGTCCATCTTTTACATTTTAAGACAGCCAATCACCGTGGCCCTTTCCATCATTGGCGGAGCATGCGCATAAGTCCACAGTTATCGCTCACAGCGAATCAATAAATACTATTTTTATTTATAGAGTTATTTTTGGAAATATATATATATATTTAAAATAAACTTTTAACTACGTTACATTGTTTTAGGTAAGACGTTGACGGTGACACTGAGGTAAGATTTATCTATTTAATTAACTATATTTAATTAATAGTTTTTTCTTAAATAAACTTGTAACTTACAACATTGTCAGATTGTGTTAGGTAAGACGTCGACGTTGTTGCTTTGTTTAGTCTGCTAACGTTAACTAACTTAGCTAAGAATGAATGAATGAATGAATGAATGAATGGAGTAATGTTAGCATTAACGTTAACTTAGCTGAAACGTATTTTCGACAGAGAGAAACGAATGGTTTACATTGTTATAACATTGGTACTACACCTGATATTGTGTCCACTTTTAACACAGACAATGATTTAATATGAATGAATGAGTTTTGTGTTGTATTCAGGTGTTGCACCTGTTATAACAGGAGACTTTGTGTTTACCAACTGATAATAATCTTAATATGATTGTATGCTACTAAATGTGACTGCTACTACTATGTATTAATATATTATACACTGAGGTACTATGTATTAATATATAATACACTGAGGTACTAACTATGTATTAATATATTATACACTGAGGTACTATGTATTAATATATAGTACACTGAGGTACTAACTATGTATTAATATATTATACACTGAGGTACTATGTATTCATATATAATACACTGAGGTACTATGTATTCATATATAATACACTGTGACTGAGGTACTAACTATGTATTAATATATAATACACTGAGGTACTATGTATTCATATATAATACACTGAGGTACTATGTATTAATATATTATACACTGAGGTACTATGTACTAATATATAATACACTGAGGTACTATGTATTCATATATAATACACTGAGGTACTATGTATTCATATATTATATGTATTACAGAAATATATAATACACCGAGGTACTATGTATTAATATAGTATACACTGAGGTACTATGTATTAATAAATTATACACTGGCTAAAAATAGCTAGCCTATCATATAACGTTAGATTATACCTCGTACCGCTATATGGCTGAATTATGCATAATGTTAATTAGCCTATAGTATTGGGCACCAGTTTTTACCTGAGGTAAAATAATTTTGTCTGTTCATTGTCTGTTCATTGCATCTGTAATTCAATACATAGGCATAAAACTGTGCCTTTATTAACATTAACATGACGTTTTATGACGTAATATGGGGCTTGTGTTGTTTAAGTGAGCTATAATCGATAATAATCATAATGTGGGCTAATTGTAAGCCTATGTAATCGAAATGGTATGTAATAATCTGATTTTTATGGAGTTATGGCATATTATTATACCCACACACCACAATTCCTCCCAAAATATCAAACTATACCTTGTCCAAAAACACTGAGATGAAATATGTGCTATTTGAAATAAATGTATGAAATTGATTAACTACTCAGTTCTACTGAATAGTCACAAACTTTGTATTTTGCCACACGCTATCTTTTATTGGAAGATGGCTTCCAAGCACAAGAAGCACAGGGCTATGAGTGAGGGTGAATGGATGGCCCGCCTGCGCAGATTTGCCACACAGGGGGTCTGGCCTTCTGAGGAGGGAAACAGACCGGCACCACGCCAGAAGAAATGGCATGACCTGTATCAGAAGGTAAACTTGGGCATGTATATAAACACAGGAAAGCTATGTCATATATAGAAGGAGCAGATAGTTATGATTCACTGTCATATGTTACAGATTGAGAAGTGTCCACTGCAACACAGGGGGCAAATGTCTCTGTTTGGGGGGACACAGACATGTGACTGTGGTTTCCATATGAAAAAGGTATAAGAAGTGTTTCATAAAACTGTGATGTGTTGATGGTGTATTGTGTATTTTTGAATTTAATTTCCTTTTCTGTGAAACTGTAGCCTTCCAGTTTGGCCCCTGTGTCATCCACACCATCCACGTCACCACCTGTAACACCAGGGCAGTCAGGAACAACATCTGGAATGGCACCTTTAAAGCCTACTTTAACTTTGGCATCGGTAAATGCATGTCTTTGCAGATATTTATGTTATCATATGTTATAGCATTTTAAA